>NC_092249.1:7279568-7349568 GCF_036320965.1 Panulirus ornatus
GTGGCTGTCAAGTGTCACTCCTTAGGCCTAGACAATTGACTCTTCTTTTGCCTCACCCACACGTCTCTCCCTCTCTTACAAAACGCTTGGCAACAAGTAACCACAGAACCAGCACTTCCTTGGTTGTCACGAGTCACTCCTTCGACTCGCATAACTGACATTCCCTTTTGCCTATCCACGCGTGGCTTGCTGGCTTGCAATCCACAAACACACACTCTCTCCACGTCATACGTAATCAACACGTGACAAACACCTAGCGAACACACTTCCTCCAACCCTTGATGGAGTAGGGCGTGCTTTTATTGGCCCTCCCGGGGCTTGCTACGGGATAACCATGTCGACCTGAACTCTCTCTCTCTCTCTCTCTCTCTCTCTCTCTCTCTCTCTCTCTCTCTCTCTCTCTCTCTCTCTCTCTCTCTCTGCCCCAGCCCTCACAAACCCCCTAGCCGAGATATAGAAATTACATGCTTTTACTATGGTCGCCTCAGTGCATAACAACGTGATACAAACATAACCTCAGTCCTCCGACCGCTGAGGTTGTGACCAAGCCGGCCACAAGAACCGTTGAAGTTGTGACCCAGCTGGCCACAAGAACCGTTGAAGTTGTGACCCAGCTGACCACTGCGACTGCTAAAGTTGTGACCCAGCTGACCACTGCGACTGCTGAAGTTGTGACCCAGCTTGCCACAAGAACCGTTAAAGTTGTGACCCAGCTGGCCACAGCCACCGCTGAAGTTGTGACCCAGCTGGCCACAGCGACCCCTGACCCACCACCAGCACCATACCACCAAGACTAACCTCCACTGACCCTACGTTCGTCGCCACAGTCACCTTGCACCAACCAGTGCTCGTACTGATACAAGAATCGTCCTATACCTTCCACTGTGGATGTCGTAACCTATCCATGAACAAGTGAACAGCTAAAGCAAGCATTAACTTAAGTGATCCTGTCGTTATGTGTATGTCAACTACTATATCACTCTACCATAACCATTGTGAAAATGTCCATCATTAAGTGCAAGATATATGTCAGTACAGTTGTTGACACCTTCATAATGACACAGGTACCTTTTTAGGATATGTCCAACCACAACATATTGAAAATAATTATTGTGAACTACTACAGATACAAGTTGTGTGTGTGTGTGAGAGAGAGAGAGAGAGAGAGAGAGAGAGAGAGAGAGAGAGAGAGAGAGAGAGAGAGAGAGAGAGAGAGAGAGAGAGAGAGAGAGAGAGAGTAATTTAACACCTAAGTCACGTACCTTAACTGTAATGGGTTATTCGTAAGGGAAGATGTAAATAGTACATGTGTCTCAGCGGATCTAAGTAAAGGCATGAAACACATTCAGAATGTGTCCTGAGTCTTACATAGCAACTGGGGTTGGTAACATCCATACAACCAGTCACACTAACAAAGTATTTAGCAAAATTATCAAATACATAAAGTTCTGGAATGACTTCTCTATGATACATTGTTATGACCTGGTGGTTACGTGTCAGAATTATTGTCACCCCACTTTATGTTCCTGTCACTTTGATGTTTAATTACCTGTCACCGTCAGTGAGAGATTGCAACTCGTTTCACAAAGTCACTTCTGCAACAGATGAGTAGCAAATTCTCCTCGGTGCAGCTGTCCTCGCGTGACTACCGAGTGAGAGTTTATGGTCGAGGGACAAGGCCAGGAGGTATAGGTTCCCCTCAGTGTTTACAAAAAGATAAAAAAGAAATGCTCTTGGCTACGTCTTCGCGGTGTGCCACGTCCACAGAGGTGGCGCTGGTAGCGTACATATGCCAGGTCACTGGTGTTAATTTGGTGCATCACGACGGCTGAGCGGCGTAAGCGCGACAGATCTAACGGACTTCAAAGAGCTCGGGCTTCACTGTCGCTTCACCTCGGCGATACGACCCTAGGTTGATCGGTGGCTTGGGGACGCACAGGAAGAATTTAAGACGGTTACTCGAGCCAATGGTTCATGCTCGATCCTACTCTCTGGAGTACTACAGTAGCCCAGTACAGTCGCTGATCCTTCGGTTATTGTTAGCTAAATGGCTCTTATGATTTCCAGAAATGTATGCGAGAGCGAGCGGCTTCTTCACGACCCCCAACACAACATTTCCTTCACGTTGTTTGTCGTCTGATCAACCGCTGGTCCTCGATTCGAGTTGGCATCTGTCGGTCGTCTGGCTCAGCACTTCTCATCTCGGCTTGAGACCGGCGTCCATCAATGTGTGTGATCTATGCTACTCCTGGTCCGGTGACAGACGAGGGTACGACGGAAAAGGGAGGTGGCTAGCGCCCTTTTATAAAGGCTTCGTTCATGATCAACTGACTGCCGCCTCTCGGTAGATTTTCAGCTTCGTAGGTGCTGGTGTGTCGCTTCTGATTGGCCTTTGATCTCAGGGGCACCAATAAATTCCTCTGCAGGTTGAAGCGGGTATTACAAAGGCATTTCAGTGAGCATCATTACATGTATATACGTAGATACTTATATGTATATACGTAGACACAGGTCAGAGCTAAAATATCACTGAATGACACTTGTTTCATCATAGGGACATATTAGAGGAACTCACACTTCACACAAACAGTAATTACAGTCATTAACATTGCTAGACAAAATTTGAGTTCGTAATAACCCTGGTGGGCTAAATACAAAGTAGTCCACTTAACTCTTGGCTAATGGAAATGATTACAAAGCAAACAATTATGCAGCTGCTGTAGTATTACAGCAATTCAACAAGTATATAATTTAACATCACTTAATGTTTACCATCAGATGCATAATGTATGTGAGCACAATGCTACGGCAGTTCAACAGATATGTAACTTTACCGGATGCACAACTGGTCACCACAAAATGTATAATGCATATATATCATGTGGATATCGAGAGCGAAGCACCCAGCTCTTCCTTGATCTAAAGATGTTATACGATTAACTCGTTCCTACAATGACCCTCTCGACTGTATACATTCAGCCGAATGGCTGACTTGAGTTCAATAAAACATTCGTTTCTTTAATGACCTGACTTATTCACCTAGCGCAATTCATTCTTCCTACCTCTGTATACCTTTCCTCTAGTGAATGCTCTCTCTCTCTCTCTCTCTCTCTCTCTCTCTCTCTCTCTCTCTCTCTCTCTCTCTCTCTCTCTCTCTCTCTCTGTGCAGAGACACCTCCACACCGCTTCCCCCACAATGCCACCTGGAAAATGTCATTTCCACCCCGCTATCTCCACATTCCCACCTCCACTCCGCCAACTCCACTACGTTCATGCTATCGCGGTTAGCGTCGCTGACCGGGACGCTTCATGGGTTGAGCGCATAGGTTCGAATCCTAGTTTGAAGCAGTCGCCCCACAGTCATCCCAGATGTTCATCCTTCCTTCTGGATGGGTCGATGAAATGGGCCCCTAGCTTAGGTTAGGATATATATATGTTTATTCTTATCTGTTATACTTTGTCGCTGTCTCTCGCGTTAGCGCAAGGAAACAGACGAAAGAATGGCCCAACCCACCCACATACACATGTATATACATACACGTCTACACACGCACGTATACATACCTATAGATTTCAATGTATACATATATATATACATACACAGACATATACATATATACACATGTACATAATCATCCTTGCTGCCTTTATTCGTTCCCGTCGCCACCCCGCACACACACACACACACACACACACACACACACACACATGTATATATATATCTGTTTTTTTCATACTATTCGCCATTTCCTGCGTTAGCGAGGTAGCGTTAAGAACAGAGGACTGAACCTTTGAGGGAATATCCTCACTTGGTTCCCTTCTCTGTTCCTTCTCTTGGAAAATTAAAAACGAGAGGGGAGGGATTTCCAGCCCCCCCCCCCCCCCTTTTAGTCGCCTTCTACGACACGCAGGGAATACGTGGGAACTACTCTTTCTCCCCTGTCCCCATATACGCTAATAGGGCATTCAGTTTCCCATGCCCTCTCAGCGAATATGAATCTAAATCTGCGTCCTTTTCACTCCTTTCCTGGACTTAATCTGTATCTTCATTCACATCATTTCCGCCCATCCTTAACTCAAAGCTTAACCTTTCTTCAATTTCTTTTTTCTTCATCTTCGCTAGCGCTTATCTCATTGTTGACCTTCACCTCCTCGTTTTCTTCTTCGCCTACGCTCTCACTAACATTACTCCTGGATCTCTTGTGCTCCTTCTCACAGCTCTTATCTTATCAGACCCTTTCCACCCTCCTGTCAATTATGTGATCATATCCTTCTAATCCAATTATCGATTGTTCTCTTATCATCCCTTTTCTGTGTTGGTTATATACCGCTATTCCTTCTTTGTTCCTTTCCTATTGTCGTCCTATTTTCATGTCTTCCTCCTGTATTTCGCTAATGATATTTTCCTATGGTATAGTTTTCAATCTCTCACTTTTTAAACACTTCTTTTCCTCTTCCTTCCTTCACTGGTGTGATTTTCATCATTCACTTCCAACATCATTCATCTACGTCCTTCTTATCTCTACACCTAATTCTTCTTCCGGTCTATCTATGTCTCCCTCTTTTCCCTTCTTTCTCACTATTCACTGGCCTCTAAGCTCATTTCTCGTATCTTTGTCTATCCATTCTTCCTCCCACGCTTCTATCTCTCCTCTACCCTCTGCCTCCTATCCACACCTCGCCACAGGCCTATCCACACAACAGCAATATTGCCGCCTCTTCCTCTATACAGAGAGGCAAGCCTTAAATTGCAGCCCAGAATAGAGCCGTCCCATATCCTTAAAGTGGTCATTATAGAGGGTTTAAGTGTTCATAACCTCCACGACAGACTATGACTTCGCCTCTGAACCGTACTCATTCCCCTTCAAGAGACAGTCTTATGTTATAGCTGCCATTTATATTTGACATTTCTTTTTTCCCTAGTGTATATATCACAGGCATATAACTTATCACCGGAACTTATCTCAATATTTCCTCCACTTTCTCTATCCATAGCTGGGGGAAAAAATGAAATCTAGTAAGAAGTCATTATGCTGTACGAACACCTCGTATATACTTCCGTAATTGTGAATTACAGAATACAGACACCCCATCATGTGCCAGGAGTTAAGTGTATATAGTACAACAACCAATGGCAGTAGAATGTAAGGCTAAATTTGGCTGCCTCTCGTACGTTGAATGGTTCCTGCAGCAGCAGACAAAGGTGCTGTACAAGAGGAATTTTATTGCATGTGACAAGACTACAGATATCTGGGGACTGTGAACTCACTGTGACAGAAGCCTTTTGGCAGAGGAGAAATGATGCAGTGACATGGTTCGAGACTCAAGAGGTCAACACAACAAACAGTTGGTCACTCGTTCGAAAGCTGCTGGGAGACAAAAGACCTGAGTTCCATAGTGTTAGGTCCCGTCGACGGGACTTCTTGTGACGCAGCCTTAACTGGGTAAGGCCTGAATTGGCTTAAAGTTTGGTCCGGAGAGAGAGAGAGAGGGGGGAAAGAGAGAGACAGAGGGAGACATATTCCTTCCTGTTAACCGTCTCAAACCTTATCTCTTAGAGATAGAATGTACCGATGCCGTTTTCAGTGCCTTAAAGACTTCAACTGGGTTGATGGGATTGGATCATCATTGGGTGATAGGATTAGATTCTTCAACCAGGATGATTTGATTAAAGAGTTCAAGTGGGATGATAAGATCAAATCATATAACTGATGTGATAGGATTAAATCATTCAACTGGGATGATAAGGATTGAGTTATGTATTCAACTGAGTGATAATATTTAAACATTCAAATAGGGTGATAGGTTTTTTAATCATTCAGCTAGGGTGATAGCAATTGATTATTCAACTGGCGTGGGAAGATTAAACCATTCAACGCTGGCTATGGGGGTTTGAAGCATTCAACTGGGGGTCATAAAGATGTAATCATTCCATTGCTGTGATAATATTTCATCATTCACCTTGGGTGATAGATTTCGACTATCAATGTTGTGCATTTAAGATAACTGGGGTAACGGGTGGGTTTCATGTCACACTGCCTCAGTGGACGGGAAGGTGAACCATCATATCACAAGACCAGGGAACGAACCCGACCCTCCAGACTGCTTAACACAAAATTCCTCAGCCAAGTTACCTAGAGGAAGTGAGTCTCAACATAGTCCAGGTAGTCATTAGTCGGTCTTCCTTAAGCGACAGGACGTCCAGCTGGCTTGGCACTGATCTGGACTCTTTGTTTCTCGTATCTCTCGTCCCTCCCACGCTGCTGCATACACTTAACTCCACCTTGAGTTGTATTTGTGTAGCAGTGTGTCTTTCTCGTATCTCTCGTTCCTCCCACTCTGCTGCATACACTGAACTCCACCTTGAGTTGTATTTGTATAGCAGTGTGTCTTTCTCGTATCTCTCGTCCCTCCCACTCTGCATACACTTAACTCCACCTTGAGTTGTATTTGTGTAGCAGTGTGTCTTTCTAGTATCTCTCCTTCCTCCCACTCTGCATACACTTAACTCCACCTTGAGTTGTATTTGTGTAGCAGTGTGTCTTTCTCGTATCTCTCGTCCCTCCCACTCTGCATACACTTAACTCCACCTTGAGATACACTTAACTCCACCTTGAGTTGTATTTGTGTAGCAGTGTGTCCTCCACAAAATTGCCACTCTCACTGTATATCACTCGCGTGTGAGTGTCTGTTTACCTTCAGAGACCATTTTGCTTTAAACTCCTCGTGCACACCTTATCCAGCAGGATTGAGTTACGCGGCTAACTTCCCTCGTGTATACCATGTTATAAGGAGTGAGTTACTTGGCTAACTTCCCTCGTGTAAAGCACGTTGAGATGAGTGAGTTACATGGCAAACTTCCCTCGTGAAAAACACATTAAGAAGATCGAGTTACGCGGCTAACTTCCCTCGTGTAAAGCACGTTTAGATGAGTGAGTTACGTGGCAAACTTCCCTCGTGTAAAACACGTTTAGATAAATGAGTTACGTAGCAAACTTCCCTCGTGTATAACACATTTTGAAGATTGAGTTACGTGGCTAACTTCTCTCGTGTATACCATATTATAAGGAGTGAGTTACTTGGCTAACTTCCCTCGTGTGAAGCACGTGTAGATGAGTGAGTTACGCGGCAAACTTCCCTCGTGTAAAACACGTTTAGACGAATGAGTTACGTAGCAAACTTCCCTCGTGTAAAACACATTAAGACGATTGAGTTACGCGGCTAACTTCCCTCGTGTATACAGTGTTATAAGGAGTGAGTTACTTGGCTAACTTCCCACGTGTAAAGCTTGTTTAGATGAGTGAGTTACGCGGCAAACTTCCTTCGTGTAAAACATGTTTAGATGAGTGAGTTACGTGGCAAACTTCCCTCGTGTAAAACACATTTAGAAGATTGAGTTACGCGGCTAACTTCCCTCGTGTATACAGTGTTATAAGGAGTGAGTTACTTGGCTAACTTCCTTCGTGTAAAGCACGTTTAGATGAGTGAGTTACGTGGCAAACTTCCCTCGTGTAAAACACATTAAGAAGATTGAGTTACGCGGCTAACTTCCCTCGTGTATACCATGTTATAAGGAGCGAGTTACTTGGCTAACTCCCTCGTGTAAAACACGTTGAGATGAATGAGTTACGTAGCAAACTTCCCTTGTATAAAACACATTAAGAAGATTGAGTTACGTGGGTAACTTCCCCATGCACACCATGTTAGAAGCAATGAGTTACATGGTTAACTTCCTTCGTCTGTATTATGTTAAGTAGGAGTGAGTTACGTGATAACTTCCCTCGTGTATACCATTTTAAACAGGAGTGAGCCACGTTGCTTACTTCCTTCGCGTATACCATGTTAAGAAGAGTGAGTTACGTGGCTAACGTCCCTCGTGTATGCCTTGTTGAAAGAGGTGAGTTACTTGGCTAACTTCCCACATGTATACCATGTTAAGAAGAGTGAGTTACATGGCTAGCTTCCCCCGTGTACTCATGTGAAGAGAAGTGAGTTACGTGGCTACCTTCCGTCGTGTATAACATGTTAAGATATGTTAGTTACGTGACTATCTTCCCTCTTGTATACCATGTTAATTGGAGTGAGCTCTGTGGCTAATTTCCCACAGGAGTGAGTTACGTGGGTAACTCTCCTCGTGTATAACATGTTGTGTTCGTTACATGGCTAACGTAGCCTCGTGTATACCATGTTATGAAGGCATGAGTTTTGTGGTTAACTTCCCTCATGTATACCATGTTATAAGAAGTGAGTTACGTGGCTAACTTGCATGTATACCATGTTATGAGAAGTGAGTTACGTGGCTAAATTCTCTCATGTATACCAAGTTATGAGGAGTGAGTTGCGTGGCTAACTTCTCTCGCGTATAACGTGTTAAGAAGAGTGAATCACGTGACTAACTTCCGTAGTGTATGAGGAATGAGTTACGTGGTTAACTTTCCTTATGTATCCTATGGTAAGAGGAGTGAGTTACGTGGCTAAATTCCCTCGTGTATACCACGTTAAGAGGAGTGACAAGTGACTTGTCCCTCAACCCTACTGTACCTAATAACCTTGCTCTTATTCACATTTACTCTCAGCTTTCTCCTTTCGCACACTTTACCAACCTCAGTCACCAGCTTATGCAGTTTCGCATCCGAATCAGCCACCAGCGCTGTGTCATCAGCGAACAACAACTGACTCTCTTCCCAAGCACTCTCATCCACAATAGACTGCATACTTGCCCCTCTTTCAAAAACTCTTGCATTCACCTCCCTAACAATCCCATCCATAAACAAATTAAACAACCATAGAGACATCACGCACTCCTGCCGCAAACCAACATTGTCTGGGAACCAATCACTTTCCTCTCTTCTTACACGTACATATGCCTTACATCCTCAATAAAAACTTTTCACTGCTTCTAACAACTTACCTCCCACACCATATATTCTTATTACCTTCCACAGAGCATCTCTATAAACTCTATCATATGCCCTCTCCAGATCCATAAATGCTACATACAAATTAATTTGCTTTTCCAAGTATTTCTTACATACATTTTTCAAAGCAAACACCTGCTCCACACATCCTCTACCACTTCTGACACCACACTGCTCTTCCCCAATCTGATGCTCTGTACATGCCTTCACCTTCTCAATCAATACCCTCCCATATAATTTACCAGGAATACTCAACAAACTTATACCTGTGTAAGTTGAGCACTCACTCTTATCCCCTTTGCCTTTGTACAATGGCACTATGCAAGCATTCCGCCAGTCCTCAGGCACCTCATCATGAGTCATACATACATTAAATAACCTTACCAACCAGTCAACAATACAGTCACCCCTTTTCTTTTTTCTATCAAATTCCACTGCAATACCATCCAAACCCGCTGCCTTGCCGGCTTTCATCTTCCGCAAAGCTTTTACTACCTCTTCTCTGTTTACCAAGTCATTCTCCCTAACCCCCCTCACTTTGCACACCACCTCGACCAAAACACCCTATATCTGCCACTCTATCATCAGACACATTCAACAAACCTTCAAAATACTCACTCCATCTCCTTCTCACATCACCACTACTTGTTATCACCTCCCCATTAGCACCCTTCACTGATGTTCCCATTTGTTCCCTTGTCTTACGCACTTTATTTACTTCCTTACGAAACATCTTTTTATTCTCCCTAAAATTTAATGATACTCTCTCACCCTAACTCTCATTTGCCCTCTTTTTCGCCTCATGCACCTTTCTCTTGACCTCCTGCCTCTTTCTTTTATACATCTCCCACTCATTTGCATTCTTTCCCGGCAAAAATCGTCTAAATGCCTCTTTCTTCTCTTTCACTAATGATCTTACTTCTTCATCCCACCACTCACTACCCATTCTAATCTGCCCACCTTCCATGATTCTCATGCCACATGGCATATATATGTCATGTTGTAAGTTGTCCAGGCTGAGTCAGGTCACATGTCTCGTATCATGTTACTCATACACATTGTGGAGGTGGGTGTCATGTCACACTGCCTCAGTGGACGTAGCTAGGACACCATTTGGTAAACATGCGATTGTCCAAGACAGACAACGAGCGTATCATGAACTTATTATGCGGACAAGAAGGTGAATTGTTTACAAATTTTTCAACAAGAAAGTAATCAAATTTGTATAGACCATTATTAATATCAAGATTATAATTCTTAGTGTATTCAATAACAGAAGAAATGCACAGAGAATTATATGATCGCCCCTAATAGGGAAATGACTATTCGAATACTATGTACTCGAATACCCTTCGTCTCACGTTGGTGAGCAACGGGGTCTACATCGGTCATTTCCCATCAGGGTTTGATGGTACTGCAGTTGAATTTATTAAGAAAGGGGGGTGACTGTGTTCTTGATTGGTTGGTAAGGATATCCACTGTATGTATGGATCATTGTGAAGTGCCTGAGGATTGACGGAATACATGTATAGTGTTATGGCATAAAGGCACATGGAATAAAGGCAAGTGTTCAAACTACAGAGGCATATGTTTGTTGAGTATTCCTAGAAAATTTTATGGGAGGGTATTGATTAAGTAGATGAAGGTATGCACAGAGCATCGGATTGGGCAGGAGCAATGTGGTTTCAGAATGCGTGTGAGAAATACTTAAAGAAACAATTGATTTCTATTTGGCATTTATAGATCTGGAGAACTCATATGACAAGGTGGATAGAGATGCTTTGTGGAAGGTCTTAAGAGTATGCGGGGTGGGAGGTAAGCTGCTAGAAGCACTGACATGTTTTTGTCAAGGATGTAAGGCATGTGTACGAGTAAGAAGAGAGGAGACTGACTGCGTCTCACTGAAGGTCGGTCCATGGCTGGTGGTGCGTGGTGCCCCCATGGTTGCTTAATCTGTTTATGGATGGGGTGGTTAGAGAGAGGCGAGCATGCAGTCTGTTGAGGGTGAGAGGGCCTGGGAAGCCAGTCAGTTCTTGTTCGCCGATGATACAGCACTGGTGGGTGATTCGAGTGAGAAACTATTAAAGTTGGTAACTGAGTTTGGAAAAGTGTGTGAAAGCAGAAAGTTGAGAGTAAATGTGAATAAGAGCAAGGTTATTTGGTTCAGCAGGGTTGAGGGACATGTTGATGGGGATGAGAGTTTGAATGGAGAAAAATTGGAGGAATTGAAGTGTTTTAGATATCTGGGAGTGGACTTAGCAGCGAATGGAACCATGGAAGTGAAAGCGAGACATATTGTGGGGAAGGAGTGAAGGTTCTGGGAGCGATGGAGAATGTGTGGAAAAAGAGATCGTTATCTGGAGAGAGAAAATGGGTATATGGGTGTGAGGCATGGGCTATAGATGGGGTTGTGCGGAGGAGGGTGGATGTGTTGGAAATTGAATGTTTGAGGACCAATATGGTGTAAGGTGGTTTGATCGAGTAAGTAATGAAAGGGCAAGAGAGATGTGTGGTAATAAAAAAACGTGGTTAAGAGTGCAGAAGGGAGTGTATTGAAATGGTTTGGACAAACGGAGAGAATGAGTGAGGAAAGGTTGACCATGAGATTATATGTGCCAGAGGTGGAGGGAATGAGGGGAAATGGGAGACCAAATTGGAGGTGGAAGGAAGGCGTGAATAAGATTTTGAGCGATCGGGGCCGGTAAGAAGGGTGAGAGGCATGCAAGAAATAGAGTGAATTGGAACGATGTGGTATACAGGGGTCGACGTCTTGCCAATGGACTGAACCAGAGCATGTGAAACGTCTGGGGTAAACCAGGAAAAGGTCTGTGGGGCCTGGATATGGAGAGAGAGCTGTGGTTTCGGTGCATTACACATGACAGATAGAGACTGAGTGTGAACGAATGTGGCGTTTTGTTCTGTTTTCTTTTTTTTTTTTTTACGCTAACTCCCTGACGCAGGATGTAGCGATGCTGCTTCCTGTAAACGGGGTGGCGCTGGGAATAGATGAAGGCCAGCGAGTATGAACATGTACATGTGGATATATGTATATGGCTGTGTATGTGTATGTATATTTACGTATATATGTATATGGTGATATGTTTATGTATGTATATGTACGTGTATATGGTGATATGTATATGTATGTATATGTACGTGTATATCGTGATATGTATATGTATGTATATGTACGAGTATATATAAATGTATATGTCTTTGCTTAAGCAAGATACCCATTTAATACAATGAACCAACTCTTACGTGTGGATGAACAGCTGAGTTGAGTGTGGATCTACTGCCACACCCAGGACTCGAACCTATGCCCCTGACCCTGGCGGCTCCTGGTTGCGACAAGGTCAGGAACGCTAACAGATATATAGTCCAAGCTTGGCAATTCTACTCTCCGTTTATTTTCCCCACAACCGTCGACTTTTCTCCCCCATTCCTTCCGTTTAAATTCCTCCCCCACCCTCCCCCCTCCCCTCTTTAATTTACTCTGTCTGTTTTCTTGCATCATTAATCTTAACTCCCCTTCATTAATATTCCTTACCACATTAATTACTCAGCCTTCGCTAACTTTTATTGCCACATTCACTCCCCAAATTCGCCCCCCACCCACAACACCACGTCCTCCTTCTCATCCTCCTCTAATATGACATCCCCACCATCACCAACACCACGTCCTCCTCCTCCTCCTCCTCCTCCAACATGACATCCCCACCATCACCGCCACCAACACCACGTCGTCCTCCTCCTCCTCCTCCTCCAACATGACATCCCCACCATCACCGCCACCAACACCACGTCGTCCTCCTCCTCCAACATGACATCCCCATCATCACCGCCACCAACACCTCGTCGTCCTCCTCCTCCAACATGACATCCCCACCATCACCGCCACCAACACCACGTCGTCCTCCTCCTCCAACATGACATCCCCATCATCACCGCCACCAACACCACGTCCTCCTCCTCCTCCTCCTCCTCCAACATGACATCCCCACCATCACCGCCACCAACACCACGTCCTCCTCCTCCTCCTCCTCCAACATGACATCCCCACCATCACCGCCACCAACACCAGCAGTCCTCCAGCTCTGAGCCATAATTACGCCTCTCAATGACATTTTCCGGAGATTTGTCTCATGCGCTGCAAGAACAGATGCTGGCATTCTCAACCTTCATTCATCATGTTCTCTCATTATCTCTCTCTCTCTCTCTCTCTCTCTCTCTCTCTCTCTCTCTCTCTCTCTCTCTCTCTCTCTCTCTCTCTCTCTCTCATTATCCACTCCCAAGAGATTTCACCTTTTACTTTGTCTCTCTGACGTTTCCTTCATCATTATCTATTCTCTCTCTCTCTCTCTCTCTCTCTCTCTCTCTCTCTCTCTCTCTCTCTCTCTCTCTCTCTCTCTCTCTCTCATTATCTACTCCCAAGAGATTTCACCTTTTACTTTGTCTCTCTGACGTTTCCTTCGTCATTCACTCATAGCTATTAAGTCCTTCTCCTTTTCATTCATCATTCACCAGTCAGCCCTTGAGCTGATGTTTACAGTCAGCCTTTACATTGATGTTTACAATGAAATATTTGTGGCAGGCGGATTCTATTTTTACAGTGTAAATAAAGGCTAGAATAAAGTGCCTCGTATTTTCATTAACGCCAAGGCAATAAATGTCTTCAGATGGTTACATTACGAGTATATCCATTAAACCAGTGATCATGATTAGATTATACAACAGAAATACTCAGTTGTCTGTAATTGATTCTTCTATGGAGTTTATATATTCCACTCAACTCCTCTCTCGCTACCATAATAAATTCCTCCTCAATCTTTATTTCTTCTCTCCGTCACTTCTCTCAAAACGTACTTTGTCCTCCATATGTCTCCAGTTACCCACTTTCCTCTTGGACCTAGTTTAACGTGCAATAATTTCTTCGCTTCTCCCTTCTCAGTTTTGCTTCCTTCTCTCTACCTTCGTTACGTGCCATCTTTACTCCGTTCTCTCTCTTGCCTCTCCACCTGCTGTGCTCAGCTTGCCCCTCCACAGCCATATCGTCACAGTAATGCCTTGACCATCCGCCTGGGATCACACTAATGACTGACTGAGCTGGGATTCTCATGGCGTGGTTCAACATCCACCAACCTGGTGCCACAGGCCTTGGAATATCCCGTATCCCTAAGGGACATGGAGTAGGTCTGTGTGTCTCTCTCGCATTCTAATATGTATATATATATATATATATATATATATATATATATATATATATATATATATATATATATATATATATATATATATATATATATATATATATTTATTTTCGTTTTGTAAGACTCGACTTTATGATTGCCTGTCTATATATCTTTGATATTATCCTCTGTCTCTGTCTCTGCCTGTCTCTCTGTCTACCCACGTCTGTGTGCACCTCTGCCTTCTTCTCTCTCTCTCTCTCTCTCTCTCTCTCTCTCTCTCTCTCTCTCTCTCTCTCTCTAGGTGTTACCGGGCTGGTGTCGTCGGGCTGCGCTTGCTCAAGGCACGCCTTGTAGATAACATTGAAAGGCTTCCTTCAACTCGAGTGCTCAAAACTTCCAGAGTCCCAGCCTCTCAGCATCTGAATCCATTTTGAAATAATGGGTCCCAGATGACACTGATTATGTATGATCAAGGATGTATAACTTTGTATAATATGAGCAATACGAATGGTTTGCTGACATTCACGTCCCGTTAAGGATTTGAAGCCTCGATCATCACTGATATTTTTCCTCTAAATAATTTCTAGGAAGCAGTTCAAGGTAACGTCACCAGCTCAGAAGATAATCATCTACTTCCACATTGACTTAGCCGAACAAATTTTAAGGATTAGTGTCCCTTAAATCCTGTTTTCAGTGTAATTACACCTTGATTGAGGGATGACTCAACAAATCATCTTTTTTTCCCAAAAAAGGAACAAGACAAAAGTAACATGACGGAATCTTGTGTCGTAAGTCTTGGTTTCTTTAGTACAGGATGTTCTCTGTCACTTCGATCATTTCCCCCTCATCGCTAAGTGTGTATGGGCGCCCACGGGGAGGACAGATCACAGAAGACCTGATGGTCTATGACGAGGTTATCTGCTAGAGGAGAGTGACAAGATCTTACATTTCTATTCTATACCCATGGAAAGAGGGTAATAAAGGAGAAATCGCTAGACATCAGACACAAATTCATTCCACGTTACGTGTCGGAGAGAAGACGTTAAGGTCCCACCGAAGTCGTTAATGTGGTGGTGGTGGTGTGGTGAATATAACAGCTCCCTTGGGAGTCACTAAGACCACTTCTTCGTCCCTTGCCTGCGATAGAACCATGAGTAAAGATTCTAAGGCTAACGAATACATCTTAGATTGTGGATATATGTTTTATGTATCATTACTCCCCTGTGTCGCTCTGCATCTTTTGTTGTATCACCTGATCTTGTAAAGACTACCTTAGCACACTGATTGTCTCTAGGTACAAGTGTAACTGGAGTCCACAAGTGTACCACATCATCTTGCTGTTCACTTACTGTCAATGTGCATCTCTTTGCTTTTCCTGTGGGTGTTTACCTTCGTTTTCTTTTAATGGCTCAGACAATAGTTTCCTGTTATTTATGTAAACAATTCTTGGGGAAATCTTTCTATAACTTGTTATGTGGTTAGGTATATATCAACTGTTGTATTGAACTATATAGCAGTAGATTTGTGTCCAAATGGCTTCGAAGTAAGAAGGTAATCGTCTGTCTTAAAAAAAAAAGACAATTGCCTTGTTATTTTACATAAAGACCTGCCCACCATCTAGATTTCCTCTCCTTCTCTGTAACCATCTTTGTTTAACCCACTTCCATGATCTGTATTTATCCACTGTTCCTCCAAACCTCTTCTCTAACCCGCTGTAAGAATCAACCGTGATGAGTTACGGGTTTAACCCAAGAGATAATGTTTGAGCTTTATTCTATGTCAAGTGAGTCTTGTACACAAGGTTGAAAAAAAAAGAAATATGTATCATCCCGGAGGGGTGCGATGATTTTCGAAATGATCAGTACGATCCGCGTTGCTTCGATAGGGTTGGTAAGCGTGAATATCTGTATGGTCGCCTCAGCTTATCGTTAATTCCGTCTAAATGTGAAATCATTATAACATTCGTTGTGGTAGATGGCAGGAAATGTCACTAGTAATCGATACATTATAGTATGATGAGAGCGTGACTATCAACGTGAGGTCAGACGAAAGAGCGATTCTCAAAATCCTTCATCCATGGTGTCATATTGTTTCGCATAAAAAGTGATAAAATCCTTTTTTTACCGTGTGTACATAGGATATCCCCTTCTCTGAATTCTCTTTTCTTCTTTTATTACACAAATAGATGTTAAGTATTCTAATTGAAGTTTTCAGTGAGCCAGCACAACCATTTGAGTTGTGAAGACATATTCTATCAATGCTGGTAACAGCGGTAAGAAAGAGCAGTTAAAGTTATGTGTTTAGGTTGAATTTAGCCGTAGACTCAGGGTTGGGTTAAAGTAGACGTACACTGAGGTGCCACTTCAACTGAAGTTGTATCTTGTGGTTTACTGTTAACTTTGTTCTGGAAATGAGTTTAATGTGAAGCTGTATATTGTCAGACGACGAACTACTGTCCTCTCATCATCTCTCACTTTCATTCGCAAGCGTCGAGCGTTGGAAAGGAGGGGAGACTCTGTAGCTGGATTAAGAACGTGAAAAAGGAAAGCCTTGATGGGAGATGAAAAAAAAAAAAAGAAATCGGTTTATAGAATTACTTTAAGAGGCTAATGAAAAGTGCTGGTTACTAAACAAAACCAACCCACTGAGACCTTACTGGATGGATCCGAAACTCCTACGTGAACAAGTGACAATACTAGTGGAGATTAGAGTAATATTAGAATCTCTTAAACATGGACTTCACTTGTTTCATGCGATATTCTCACTTTGCTCCTGTCAACACATCAAAAGTTAGTCTGTCTGTACCTTCCTGGGAAGACAAAGGAACGAACGATCTAGTTATTTCCTGTGAAAGCTCGATAAGTTATCAGGGTCTGTAGCATAAAAGTTCTTTATGACTTTATTACTTCTGTCTTTCATACTATTCGCCATTTCCCGCGTTAGCGAGGTAGCGTTAAGAACAGAGGACTGAGCCTTTGAGGCAATATCCTCACCTGGCCCCCTTCTCTGTTCCTTCTTTTGGAAAATTAAAAAAAAAAGAGAGAGGGGAGGGTTTACAGCCACCCGCTCCCTCCCCTTTTAGTCGCCTTCTACGACACGCAGGGAATACGTGGGAAGTATTCTTTCTCCCCTATCCCCAGGGATACTATTACTATTCCTTGTATTACTGGGAGTACAAGGTGTGTGGGCAGTTGTTTCTAGATGGATTTTGTGTAGGATTCTCAAGACTTTCCAGCTTGGTAATGAGGTTAGTTTGTGGCTGATGCTTAACAGCAGTTTTGAAAAGATCTGATGTAGTTGTGATATGTTTCCGGCTGCGATAGAGGTGAAAGCAGTTCACACAGGTCGTGATCACCACAGAGATAACTGAGGAAAAACAAGGTATGGTGCTCTACTGAAAGTCTGTGATGCTCTACTGAAAGTCTGTGATGCTCTACTGAAAGTCTGTTCTAACATTGATTTGTGCAGGGTTATGATCAGAGGAGCTGTACGTGTGCATACACATGAAAAGATGTATATCATCATGAACAATAGATGCTACTGACACAAGCATAATATAAAATATAAACTGCAAGAGTCTTTTTTCATAATGCAATGCACAAAGATCCAGCCAGACTCTCACAACTGACACTGAATGAGCGTATATTTGTTCGTCATTAACATGGAGTCATTGATCACCTTGGCTGTATGACAGTAATTACCTCACTGTGTTTACGTGAGTTACGAGTTCATGAGACACGGCCGGCCACAGCCGTCTGGGAGGCCTTCCACTCTCCAAACTCCCTCCCGCACCTAAATCACGAGCTCTTGGAGGGGCCTGGGAGGGAGTTTACTCCCGGGAAAAAATGTGAAAACTTAGTGTGTCTGGGACAACATTTCCTACTCTCTGAAGACCATGATATAACTACCAGGACTACCTACGCTCAGAGCGTATAGGTGTACGGTAATTTCTTCATAAGCAACGAGCAATACGCCAATATCACAAGGATTTAATCGAGCTCTTAGTCTTCAGTACCTGCACCAGAATGGATCAATAACCCAGGAACAAATGCAAGTATTCAATGTAAAGACGACGTGAATTCATTCACGAACGCGAGTTGACCAGTCGATCGCATTGTGAAAAAGAATAAGAAAAACAATCTCTGATACATACAGCACAGCGGCGACTCAGTAGCGTGGACTGCGTTGACCTACGAAAAAAATGAAAGTATTGATATTTACGTTGCGTGGTTTAAGCTGACGCAGGTCAGTTGGCTGCCTCGGGTGAGTGAGTATCGCGAGGGGTCTGTGGGCAAGGTTCGACAGCGATATATCTAACAGAGCAAGAATTCAGCAATTTTCCATAAAGGAAATAGTTCATTTCTGTGTTATTCTGACGAGATAAGAAGTAACACCTATTCTCGTTCGTTACTATTTATAACTCCTTTTCATTCCAATAAACAATTATATTAACATAATCGTTTATATCTTTCATTTTTTATTACAATTATAGAAATTCTGATTTCTTTTTTGCAAATGAACACTACAGTGGATGATTGCTACTAAAAAATGTGACATGATTATGTGTTTTGATAAATGGCAGGCTGAATGGGTTAGGAAAATGTTAAGTAACTTTTCGATTTTTTTCTCAAGTGTTGTCGATGTAGACATTATAATTTCTTGACTTTACTACGTTGTACGTATTTGTTTTCTTTAACAAACTAACTGTATAAGATACACAACAATATGACTTTTTTTTCGAGAGGAATCTAATTCTAAACATATGATTTCTTGACAGTTAAGACGCTACATGTATTTGTCCTTCACAACTCAAAAATTTAAAGTCATTGTAACATTCCAAGTGTAAAGTTAACATAAACTCAACGCCTAAAATTTCTTAACTTCTAAGACGTTGTAAGAATTCGTTCTACATGATATCAATATCATATCTAGTGCTAGACGGTAGGAGGTTTATTATTCGGGTGATCTGGTTTACACGACCCTGATTTTTCGGGTGATCTGGTTTACACGACCCTGATTTTTCGGGTGATCTGGTTTACACGACCCTGATTTTTCGGGTGATCTGGTTTACACGACCCTGATATCGCTCATTCTCATATGGACGCGAAGCACAAAGACATCGCTTGAATGTCAATCCAATGTAATTTCTGTTGATAACTAGTGTTCAGAAAGTATGGAGAAATGACAAAAAGAAAAACAAAAGAGAAAAAGTAAAATCATTTCCATATGATGAGGAAAGCGAGAAGAGAATCATTCCACCCATTTTGGTTTTTATAGCCAGCAATCTGGTTACACGTATGGTGTGGCCTTAGAGACGCAGCATTAGAACCCATTACAATGCATCTCACGCCTCTACGCCCTAATGGATATAGTTTCAAACCTTTTAACCCGTCCTAATGATTTAAATGTTCCACCGAAGTGGTAGAAATGGTGAGGTAAAAACTCCTCTGGAGTTTTGTAACTAACGAAATATCTTTGGAGTTTTAAAGTTATATAGACTTGGCCGGCGAAAGCATTGTCAAAATGAGTTTTTTTTTTAAGTATCCTATATGTATCTTTTAACAATCCATAGCAAAGAAAAATATCAAATTATATATAAAGAAAATATATTACATTTCAGGTTTTATTCTGAAATGCCTTTTGTTATGTTGCTGTTTAATTTCTACATTTCATCTTTACAGTACGATTTCAGAGGTACAAGAATTAATATGAAAAATTCGCATGGACATTTCTGTGATTTTCTTTTCTCACTGCACGATATCTGAATAAAGCTGAAGGGGAGAGAGGAAGAATGGTTTGGAAACCTCTTGGGAGTAAAATTAGGGGTCAGTGAGAGAACAAAAGCTAAGAAAGGAATGGCACTACTCCTGAAACAGGAGTTACGGCAGTATGTGATAGGATGTAAGGAAGTGCATAAGACTGAAAATGGATGGCGAGAGATACATGATTATTGATGCTTATGCACCTGGCCATGAGAAGAAAGATCATGAGAGGTAAATGTTTTTGAAACAGTTCAGCGAGTGTGTCAGCAGTTTTGGTACACGAGAACATGTATTACTGATGGGTTATTTAAATGCGAAGGCTAGTAATGTGGCAGTTGAG
This sequence comes from Panulirus ornatus, assembly GCF_036320965.1. Classification (NCBI taxonomy): domain Eukaryota; kingdom Metazoa; phylum Arthropoda; class Malacostraca; order Decapoda; family Palinuridae; genus Panulirus; species Panulirus ornatus. The sequence goes on from NC_092249.1 coordinate 7,299,781, forward strand.
GGTATAATTGGTACACATGGAGTATTCAGTGTTATAAATGAAAGTAATGAAGAACTTGTGGAACTGTGTGCTGAAAAAGACTGGCGATTGGGAATACCAAGATTAAGATGGGATATATAGTCAAGTATACGTATGTGAGTGGGAGAAATGGTCAAAGGGCACTAATATACTATGCATCAATGAGCAGGCGTGTAAAAGAGAGACTTTTGGATGTAAATATGCTGAAAGGGGAAAAGGGTGGGATGTCTGATCACTATCTTGTGGAGGCGAAGATGAAGATTTGTAGAGGTTTTCAATAAAGAAGGGAGAATGTCTGGAGAAAAGAATGGTGAGAGTAAGTCAGCTTGGAAAGGAGACTTGTGTGAAGAAATACCAAGAGAAATAAGCGGAGAGTGGCAGAAAATTAGAGAAATGAAGTGACTGCAGTGGGTGAGGAATTTGATGCATTTCAGGAAACAGTGATGGCATGTGCAAGAGATGCATGTGGCATGCGAAAGGTTGGAGGTGGGCAGATTAGAGAGATAGTTATTGGCGGGATTAAGAAGTAAAGCTGCTACTGAAGGAGAAAAGAGGCGTTTGAGTCATACTTACAAGGAGGAATGCAAATGCTTGGGAGATCTACGTGAGAAACCGGCAGAAAGTGGAGAGGAAGATGCAGGGGTTGAAAAAGAGAGCAAATGAGAATTGGGGTGAGAGAGTATCATTAAGTTTTAGGGAAAATAAAATGTGATGTTGAATGAGGTAAATAACGTGCATAAGACAAGAGATCAAATGGGAACTTCCTTGAAAGGGCAAAAGGGGAAGTGATAACAGGTAGCGATGGAATGAGACGGAGTGAGTATTTATAAAGATTCTTAAGTATGACTAATGACAGAGTGGCAGATGTAGAGTGAGAGACTCATGGAGAGTGGTTTGGTGAAGAGAGAAGAAGTGGTGAATGCCTTGTGGAAGAGGTAATGCAGCAAAGTGACGGTAGTTGAGGGCATTGCAATTGAATTTATCAATAAAGTGAATGACTGTGTAGCTGATTGACTGGTAAAGATACTCGGTGTATGTATGGTTCATGGTTAAGCGCCTAAGGATTGGCAGAATGCCTATATATATAGTACCACTGTAAAAAAGCAAAGGGAATAGAGCTGAGTTCAAACTACAGAGGCATATGTTTGTTGAGTATATATGGAAAATGATTAGGAGGGTATTGATTTATAGGGTAAAGGTAAGTACTGAACATCAGATTGGGGAGAAGCAGTGTGGTTTTAGAAGTAGTAGAGGATGTGCAGATCAGGTGTTTACTTTGAAGGATGTGTGTGAGAAATACTTTGAAAAACATATGGATTTGTATGTGGCTTTAATGTATATGGAAAAGGCATATGATAGAGATGATGAAGATGTTCTGTGGAAGGTCCGAAGAGTATATGGTGTGGTATGTAACCTATTGAAACTAGTGAGAAGTTTCCATTAAGGGTGTAAGGAATGTGTGCGAGTAGGAAGAAAGGAGAGTGATTGGATCCCACTGAAGTTCAGTCTGCGGCAGGGAGGCAAATGCAAGAGTTTGGGGTAGAGCGGCGAGTGTGCCGACTGTTGGGGATGAGAGGGCCTAGGAAGTGAGTTAGCAGTTGTTCGCTGATAATGCTGCAGAAGTCGGTGGCTGAGTTTCGAAAAGTGTGTGAAAGAAGAAATTTGAGAGAAAATGTGAATAAGTGTTGAGGGACAAGTTAGTTGGGATGTAACTTTGAATGGAGAAAAATTAGAGGAAGTGAAGTGTTTTAGATATCTGGGAGTGGATTTGGCAGCGGATGGAACCATGGAAGCGGAAGGAAGTCATAGGGTGCGGAGGGGTCGAAGGTTGTAGAGCGATGAAGAATATTTGGAAAGAGAAAACGTTTTCTCGGAGAACAAATATTGGTATGTTTTACTTCTGAAGGAATAGGAATTCCATCAATGTTATATGTCTGCGAGACATGGAATATAGATAGGGCTGTACGGAGAAGGATGGATGTGTTGAAAATGAAAAGTTTGAGGACAATATGTGGTGTGAGGTGGTTTGATCGAGTAAGTAATAATAGGGTAAGAGAGATGAGTGGTAATAAAAAGAGTGTGGTTGAGATATCAGAAGAGGGTGTTTTGAAATGGTTTGGGCATACGGAACGAATGAGTGAAGAAAGGTTGGCAATGAGGATATATGTGTTAGAGGTGGAGGGACCAAAGAGAAGCGGAAGACCGAATTGGAAGTGGAAGGATGGAGTGAAAAAGATTTTGAGCGATCGGAGCCTGAACATACAAGAGGGAGAAATGTGTGTACCGAATAGTGAATTTTAACGGTGTGGACTGAACCAGGGTATGTAACAACGTCTGGGGAAAAAAAAAAAAAAACATGAAAACGTCTGTGGGACCTGGATGTGGAAAGGGAGCTGTGATTTCGGCGCATTACACATGCCAGCTAAAGACTGAGTGTGGCCTTTTTTTCGTCTGTTTCCTGGCGCTACCTTGCTCATGCAGGGGGTGGCGGTGCTGTTTCCTTTGGGGGGAGGTGGTGCTAGACATGGATGAAGGCAAGCAAGTATGAATATGTGCAAGTAATAAAAAGAGTGTGGTTGAGAGAGCAGAAGAGGGTGTATTGAAATGTTTTGATCACATGGAGAGGATGAGTGAGAAAAGATTGACAAAGTGGATAAATGTGTCAGAGGTAGAGGGAATGAGGAGAAGTGGGAAATCAAACTGGAGGTGGAAGGATGGAGTGAAAAAGATTTTGAGCGATCGGGGCCTGAGCACGCAGGAGGATGAATGACGTGCAAGGAATAGAGCAAATTGGAACGATGTGATATACTGGGGTCGACGTGCTGTCAATGGATTGAACCAGGGAATGTGAAGCGTCTGGGATAAACCATGGACAGTTTTGTGGGACCTAGATGTGGAAAGGGAGCTGTGGTTTCGGTGCATTACACATGACAGCTAAAGACTGAGTGTGAACGAATGTGGCCTTTGTCGTCTCTCCTAGTGCTACTTCGCGAGCGTGCGGAGGAATGGCTGAGGATATATATATATATATATATATATATATATATATATATATATATATATATATATATATATATATATATATATATATATATATATATATATATATATATATATATATGTGTGTGTGTGTGTGTGTGTGTGTGTGTGTGTGTGTGTGTGTGTGTGTCCTCATGGTTGTTGAATTTGTTTATGAATGGTGTGGTTAAGGAGGTGATGCAAGAATTTTGGAGAGAGGGGCGAATATGTAGTCTGTTGGATCTGGGAGGGTCTGGGAAGTAAGTTGTTGTTCGCCGACGATACAGCACTGGTGGATGATTCAACTGGAAAACTCTAGATGTTGGCAAATGGAAAAGTGTGCGAAAGGAGATAGATGAGAGTAAATGTGAATAAAGCAAGGTTATTAGCTTCAGCAGGTTTGAGGGGACAAGTTAGGAGAGATGCGAGTTTGAATGGAGAGAAACTGGAGGAAGTGAAGTGTATTAGATATTTGGAAGTGGACTTAGCAGCGGATGGAGTCATTGAGTGCAAGTGATTCATAGGGTGAGGGAGGGGGCGAAAGTTCTGGGAGCGATGAAGAAAGTGTGGAAAGAGAGAACGTTATCTGGGAGAGCGAGAATCGGTATGTTTGAAGGAGTAGTAGTTCCAGCAATATCCTACGGCTGCGAGGCATAGGGTTGTACGGAGGAGGGTGGATGTGTTGGAAATTAGATGTTTGAGGACAACATGTGGTGTGAGGTGTTTTGATCGAGTAAGTAATGAAGGTGTAAGAGACATGTGTGATAATATAATGAGTGTGTTTAGAGAGCGAAGAGGGTGTGTTGAAATGGTTTGGACATATGGAGAAAATAAGTGAGGAAAGGTTGAGAAAGAGGATACATGTATCAGAGGTGGAGGGAACAAGGAGAAGCAGGTGACCGAAATGGAGGTGGAGGGATGGAAGGAAAAAGATTTTAAGCTATCGGGGCCTGGACATGCAGGAGTGTGAGAGGCGTGCAAGGACTAGAGTGAATTGGAAAGATGTGCTATACCGACTTCCACTTACTGTCATTGGACTGAACCAGGACATGTGAAAATTCTGGGGCAAACCATAGAAAAGCCAGTAGGGCCTGGATGTGGATTGGGAGTTGTGGTTTGGGTGCATTACACTTGACAGCTAGAGACTGAGCGTGAACGAATGTGGCCTTTTTGTCTCTTTTCATGGCGCTACGTTGCTGACGCAGGGGATGGCGATGCTGTTTCTTGTGGGGCAGGGGGCGCCGGGAATGAGTGAATGTACACGCGTATGACATATATATGTACAGTCTGCTAGAGAATTTCGCGGTGACCCGACAGGTGTATGGTATGGGTACTGGTCTGGTAACGGTGGAAAAACCTCGCTGCCAAACGAACGATAACCGTATTGTTGCCCGTCTAACAAGGAGGCCCTACACCACAGCTAGGCTCACACATGATCCTTATATAACGTATGATGGAAAAGAAATTCAGAGTTCATTTTTTTCCCATCTGTCAGCGTCTTACGTATGTTTCAGCTGACAAGCAAAATGAAACAGACACCTTATGGGATCCGCATCCTTGATCATGTATGTATCACTAGAGAAGTCACGGTCTTTAGGGGGGAAATTTGATGTGTGTCTGTGACTAAGGAAATGACTGAAATCGGTGGTATTTTCTGTAGGTTTAGAGGTGTTAGGTGGGAGAGCAAAAGGTACCATTGACTGACACGATGGCTTAAGAGCTGAGGATCCAAGAGGTTAGGTTAACAGGACACAGTAGTCCATCCTCCTCCCAACAAACCCAAGAGGGATTACGTTGATGGCTGATGTTAAACAAAGTAATAATCAACGGACGTATTGAAATTTCAGCAAATGTGCGTGTGTATGACCTACCGGATTTAAAAGCATTGATCCATCCATACAAGTATATCTAGTGTGTGGGGACACTACAGCACGAACACTTACACTCCCAGATCTCTGTCAATGTTTTGAACCATATCTGTTATTATTGGCCGTCACTTTAAGTGTGTATCACAGAGCAGTGCGCTCAGTGCTTTAACCTCCTTACTACGACTCTCCCTTTAAATGTGTACTTAAGTTTGATTTGTTTGTAACAGCATTTATAATCACCAATATTGTTTCCACAAAATGTGTTTTGCCCTTGATAAATGGCTTGTAACCACCTTTTAGCCTTAAATGATAAATGAGATGTAACCACCTTTTAGCCTTAAATGATAAATGGGTTGTAACCACCTTTTAGCCTTAAATGATAAATGCGTTGTAACCACCTTTTAGCCTTAAATGATAAATGACTTATAAGCACCTTTTGGCCTTAAATGATAAATGATAAATGAGTTGTAACCACCTTTAAGCCTACACAAGCTCAAGGTCAGAAGATGCCTAGAAAAACGAACATGTCTGCTGTTTGCTGTTGTCTCCTAGGCTGTAATCATCAAATAGCTACTTACTTGCTTCCCCACATATCAAAACCACACACACCAATCCCAGGCATTCAGTGCACTTACGATCATCATATACTACAATTATCTGGAATTAGTTTTCCATGTAGACCTAGTGTTAAGGTTGTTTGGGCTTTAAGCTTATTAACTGCCAGGGTCATTAAGGCCGTGAACGTAAGTTACATCCACCAGAATAAACATCTTTAACAACTTCGGGTGTTAAAGATATTTTTAAGACTACATACATTCTCAATATACTCGTGGCTCATGTGCTAAGACTAAAATTTGGGTATTATAAGGTCGTCATCTGCTGAACGCGTCGATCCCGTAAGTTGCCACTTCATATGTTTATACTGGTTACTAATACAAATTCCACCGAGTTTAATGCCCTTTACATGAAAGTCTCTGTAGCAATATGACAGTTTGTACCGCATTGTACTGCATTGTACACATTTGAACAGGATAATTACAGCATAAGAGATGAATGCAGGTTAAGAGCATGATACCAAGATAAGTTGAATGCGGGTTTCATACTCTAGATATCAATGTAATCTTATGATTGATGCTTCCCCTACATTCATAAGTGACATTAAACTTTAGGATTATAATAACTCCAGTGAGGTTAATAATAATAGCGTGTGTTCTATCGAAAACAAAAGAATATCTGTGTAAAAACAGTGACTAGTTGATAGTGTATTCAGATCCCATGAAATATTGAAAGGACAACAATATTTATGCAATTATTGATTACCGTATTTATTAGCCATAGATGGCGGGAGAGTAACGGTATATACTAACATGAGGGCATGTCCTCTGCAGTGGGTGAGGAGTGTGGTGGAATATATCGTAGATTAACGTGCATGATAGTGGCGCTTGATTGAGGATTCGCTGATGGGAGGTGAGGAGAGGGAGAAAGGGGCATATGGAGATGGTTTGGTTATTTCGGGACGTAGTGTTATTCAAGCTACGATTTTTCACTTACCTATGTGGTGACTACTCTCCTCTCTGGGAAGGGTAGAGCCATGGCACGAACCGAGGCTAGCATCCACTTCTTCCTGTTCCCTTATGCCATACAAATAAGCCATCCCCAGTGGCTGCAGGTGAAGTAGCCTCTTCTTCTGTAGACTTCGTAGATATTCTCCAGAGCGAATCTGGCTTCATTTGCACGCCAGCGACGTTGCTTCCCATGTGTGCTGGATGAGTAGGTTAACTCGTCAGAGAATGATAAACCCGTTCCAACACTGCATATCCTCATGCACGCATCACTCTGCGATGCGTTGCCTTTCCATGTGGTGTCGCTCGGTTACTTTTCCTCGTTGGGCGGGATTATCATGATGCACGCCGGTTTAGCGAAGCCAGTTTCGCACTGCACAGACTGGAACTTGGAGTTGCAGGTCGTCAAGAAAATCTACAACATTGGTCTTGGAATCCTCTTGTTACTGCAGCTAGGATACGTGGATCTTCCTCAGTCGTGGTTTTTTCTGGGTGCACCTGACCTCAGACGATCTCGTAGATTCTCCTCCTCGAGCCAACTCCTCCACCACTTATGAACAGTACACTGCGAAACGCCAAAGTCCAAATACTATGTCAGAGGCGGACCGACCACCTTCCTTCATGCCGATATTTCGACCACTACAAGTTAGTTTACCGTGAAGGCAGTCATTTTTCAAAGACGATACACTTGCTACTGCTGTCGAGACTCGAATGTAAGCTCTGGTGCCGAACCGTGGAGGTAAACCCCGTTCATACCTTGGTTTTCAAGTTCGTATGAACAACACTGTCTCATCATTTGAAGCCGAAGCGTTGAATGATAATACAGGGAGGGAGAGTTGGTGTGAGTGGGTCAGGGAGTAAAAGCGAGTTTCTATATCACGATGAGTGTGTGTAGGGAAGTGTATATTAGGTGACAAGTGAATGAATAACGTAGTTCAGGTTATCATAGATAAGGACTAGTACGGTGATAATCAACAGTGTAATATTAATCACTTTACTACCTCACAATCATTTCTGCTCTGTTTCCATGATAATGACTAGTATGGTGATAATCAACCAGTGTTATCAATGACTTTACTACCTCACAATCATTTCTGCTCTGTTTCCATGATAATGACTAGTATGGTGATAATCAACCAGTGTTATTAATGACTTTACTACCTCACAATCATTTCCATTGTTAGCCTTTCCCTCACCACCATCATACTCCCCCGCTCTCTGCTTGTTTATCCCTCTTCTTCCTCCCTTTGGTCTCCACCCTACTTGTGCCTGCAATCAACATGGAATGTAGTCTGGAATTATTTGTTATATTTACCCTTTATAATCAAGCGTTCAGTAAAGTCACATATCTAAATCATGACACTGATCTGGTCAGTGTTAGATGGACTTTATATTCTTTTTCATAGGTATTTAAACTTAATTTTCGCCACTCGACACTGTACGACAACTGTGTGATTTTACTACTCTCACACACACACATACAACGGACGCTTTATATTTGAATCCTGAGCTATGCGTTTTAATTCATCATCCTCATATCTTACTACTACTGTATGTAAGACAAACCATCTTCATCATAGCCGTCCGTGAACCTACTGATTATAAACCTTACATACATGGCATCCCGGTCTGCGCAGTGTTACCAGATCTCCACCTTACCTTACGCTATATATATATATATATATATATATATATATATATATATATATATATATATATATATATATGTATATATATATATATATATATATATATATATATATTCCTATGAATCCACGGGGAAAATGAAACACGATAAGTTCCCAAGTGCACTTTCGTGTAATAATCACATCATCAGGGGAGGTACAAGAGAGAACTATGAGTCAGTTGCTATACAACGTACCGTACCGTACAAACACTCTTAACTTCGCCAATTGAGTATGCCATTATTCTTCTCCTCCAAGGCCATCAGTCTGTTCTTGCAACCTGCTACTCATTAAACCGAGGCAATTACAAACATTACCGATTGTGTCATATGAGTCCTTTGAAATCTCTTGAGATATGAGCAGGAATACTGATTGAGACTGATGTTTCTATAATATGAACGATGGGGGAGGCTGGGGCGGAGATGAATGGTAACCGAAAACCCTTTTTGGCTCTGCTCTTACACAGGTGTCCGATGATATCGGCGGAAACAGACACCTTGACGGGAAAACCGATGAGAAGCGACAGCTGTCAGGCGAGACGGAAGAGTGTATGGGCGACGGGAAGAGAGACAGAGAGACAGAGAGACCAGAGAGACGCTCGTAGATGCGGAAGGTAAATAGGGAAACGTATGCTATAGATGATACATGTAAATAACAGTAAGGTTTACGTCATTTCTACACGGTGAAAAACGAAACACCGACATGAGAGAGGAATACGGAGAGACTAGGAGAAAAGACACAGAAGGTGAGGTTGAGAAAAGGACCGAAAATGAGGTAGCGTTAAGAACAGAGGACAGGGACTAAGAGGGAAAATCCTCACATGGTCCCCTTTCTCTGTTCGTTCTTTTGGAAAAGTAGAAACTGGAGGGGAGGATTTCCAGCCCCCCAAACTCCTCCCCTTTCACGACACGCAGGGAAAATGTGGGAAGTATTCTTCCTCCACTATCCCAGGTATATGTATATGTATATATATATATATATATATATATATATATATATATATATATATATATATATATATATATATATATATGTATGTATATTATCCCTGGGGATAGGGGAGAAAGAATACTTCCCACGTATTCCCTGCGTGTCGTAGAAGGCGACTAAAAGGGAGGGAGCGGGGGGCTAGAAATCCTCCCCTATCCCTTTTTTTTTTTTTTAATTTTCCAAAAGAGGGAACAGAGAAGGGGGCCAGGTGAGGATATTCTCTCAAAGGCCCAGTCCTCTGTTCTCAGCGCTACCTCGCTAATGCGGGAAATGGCGAATAGTATGAAAAGAAAATACATATATATATATATATATATATATATATATATATATATATATATATATATATATATATATATATATATATATATATATATATATATACATGAATATGATAGTGCATATGAACGTGCACTTCCACAGACCATACAAACCTCCAACAGCCAGGATCGAACGCAGGTTTCCTGCTTGGCTGGCGGAAGCGTTATGCCTAGGCTGTGGTTGCCCTTAATAGGGAAATGACTCCCTCCCATCATATTCCACACTTGTCTACTACCATAACCCACACCACCCTCCTAACATAACCCACCACCTCCCTCCCACTATAACCCACACCTCCCTCCCACCTTAATCCACCACCTCCCTTCCACGAGAACCCACTACCTTCCTCCCACTATAACCCACAACTTCCCTCCCACCTCAATCCACCACTTCCCTTCCACGAGAACCCACTACCTTCCTCCCACTATAACCCACAACTTCCCTCCCACCTTAATCCACCACTTCCCTTCCACGAGAACCCACTACCTCCCTCCGACCATAACCCACAACTTCCCTCCCACCTTAATCCACCACCTCCCTTCCACGAGAACCCACTACCTCCCTCCCATCATAACCCACAACTTCCCTCCCACCATAAGCCCACCGTGACGATGACAATAATCTCTGTTAGTTCCCACCCACGCTGGTGCTTCTGGCTCGATTCTTTTAATATCCGAAGTAAATGGCCCTTACCGCCCGGGTAATTACACTCATTTACGTGACCTTTTCTCCAAGAATCTTTTCGTTCTGGCTGGAGAGTAATGATGTACGAGCCATGCTGGCTAGATTATCTCCCACGCGTATAAAAAGGCCGGCTAAGTAGAGCTTGTGCCTTGTGAAACAAGGCCAATGGAGGAGGGAATCCAGCGATGTTAATTTGGATACATCCTATTGCACTTTGATGTTTATTACATCGGCGCCTTTCCGTGCCTTACAAATGTAAGAGATGTAATCTTAAGTACAATAACTTTTTTTACATAGTGGGTTTGGACTCTCGTGGTGTAGCAGTTAGCGTTCCTAAACCGTGACGCATTCAAAGGTCGTCCAAGTTAGAACGACTAGGTTCGAATCCTTGTCACGGCAGGCCATCCAAAGTCAACCCAGCTCTTCACCCATACCCTAGGGGGGTTGGCCGATAAAATGAGCACCACAGGCAAGGGCATATATATATATATATATATATATAGAGAGAGAGAGAGAGAGAGAGAGAGAGAGAGAGAGAGAGAGAGAGAACAATGAATAGAATACTACAGAATATTCTGAGTTTTTTTATCTTCTTTCATCAATATGTTCTCTAATTTCCTCAGTCTTATGCCACCATTAGCTGGGTGTTCATACACTAGTTGTCCATTGTCCATCATTTATCATATTCAAGCTTTCGCCTTCCCAGAGGCATCATCAGGAACCTACAAATAGAGAAAAATAAAACTAGGTCACAAAACGTCGATAGTAAAAGTAAAACGCAAAGAAAATGTGATAACACTCGGAAAAATTAGCACATAAAAGTAAGGGAAACACTAAACAAATTGACAGTCTTATGAAGAGTAAACTGTCAATTTCTTTAGAGTCTTCCTTACTTTTATGGGCTGTGTTTTTCCGAGTGTGTTTATATTTTGTTTGCGTCTTACCCTTTTTATCCAAGTTTTGTTTTCTAGTTTTGGTTTTTGTTTTCTCTTTTTGTAGATTCCTGATGATGCCTCTGTGAAGGCGAGGGCTTGAATGTAATTGATGATGACTACGAAAACCTGGTGTTTGAGCACCGTCCTAATCAATGGTAGAGTAATACTGAGAAAGTCAGAGAACATAAGAAGTAATATTGATAACTCTAAACATGCTCTCGTATCTAATTATATGTACATTACAGAAAACTTGCTCCTAGCGAATAATATTGTGTGCATGGTAGGCAATAGTGTATGGAAATTTATATAGTTGTTGTGCATGGTAGGGAGCGTGTATGGTGTTTTGTATGGTGGGTGCGCATGGTAGACAGGCGTGTATGATAATTTGTATAGTGCTCGTGCATGGTAGGCAGCATCTATGGTGATCTGTATAGTGGTCGTGCATGGTAGGCAGGCGTGCATGGTAATTTGTATAGTAGTTGTGCATGGTAGGCAGGCGTGTATGGTGTATGGAAGAGCATGAAAATGACTCAGTTCTCGGTACAAATGGCAATTCTATTGGGAAGATGATTGTCCCAGAAACCTTTTAACCGGGTCCGCTTTTATCGAACTATTCTTTTCATTTCTGTATATAAAATACATAGCTACACATACCCACGCGCCTGTCTTGGCGTGTATCGAAGGGTTGGAAAGGTTAGACCATTTGAGGCTGCTGGTTGACCTCAACAAATCCGACCCCGTGCCTTGTTTGGTGACAGTGTTTGTGAGGTAGGCGGGACACTGGGAGGGGGGACTGACTGTCCCTTGGGGATAGGAGGAGAGACAGTAGTTTCCACGTATTCCCTGCTTGTCGTAGAAGGCGACTAAGAGGGACGAGAAGCGAGGGGGTTGGAGACCCTCCCTTTCTTGTATTTCAATTTCTAAAAGCTGGAACGGAAGCAGGAGCAAAGCGAGGAGTGCCATCCTTCTCGAAGGTTCATTCTGGCGTGTCTGATGGTACCTGCGTGGAACCAAAATAAGAAGGGAGAGATTGGTGGCACATATAAGGTTCGTAACCCGACTCATCTGCCTCTGAGAGAAACAACGATCAAGGGTAAGGAGGAGGAATGATTTGGGAATGTCATACCGGTAAAGTCATAGGTTAGTGCGAGGACAGGAGCTAAAGGAAGGGGTATCACGTCTGATGAAGTAAGAGTTGTGGGAATGTGCTCATGCACCTGGCTATCAGAAGAATGGCTAAGAGTGGTGGGTATTTAGGGAGCAGCTGAGTGAGTGCGCCAGGAGTTTTGATGTAAGAGATTGTGTGCTCATGCACCTAGCCGTCAGAAGAATGGTGGGAGCAGCTGAGTGAGTGCGCACCATCAGAAAAATGGTGGGAGCAGCTGAGTGAGTGCGCCAGGAGTTGTGATGTGAGAGATCGGGTTTTAGTGATGAATGATTTGAATGGGAGAAGCGGGTAATACAGCAGGTGAGGATATAGCTTGGGCATGAGGCATTCAAGAATGTGAATGAGTATAATGAACAGCTAATAGAGTTGTGTACTAATACGCAAAGGGCTGGTGACTAGGAGTACCTGGTTTGAATAGAGAGACATATGATTGTACGTGGAGTACATAAGATATTGGATTACGTGCAAAAGAGACTCTTGGACATGAATATATTGGGAGGGGCAGTTGGTTGGATGTCTGATCATTACACGGTGGAAGCGAGAAGAGGTTTTAGAGAAAAAGGAAGTAATATGGGTGAGAAGAGGATCATGAAAGTGAGTGGTCTTCGAAACGAAGCTTATGTGAAGAAATATCAAGAGAGATTGAGTGCAGAATGACAAAGGATGAAAGTAAACGAGGTTAGGGGAGTGGGTGGGGAATGGGAGGTATTTAGGGAAGCAGGACTGGCATATGCGAGAGAAGCGTGTGGCGTGGGAGAGGTGGGATGATAAGAATGGGTAGCAAGGGGTGAGATGACGAGGTTAAGTTACTAGTGAAAGAAAACGGAGATTTCTATGAGCGCTACTTACAAGGAAGGAGTACGAGGGATTGGGAAATGTATAAGAGTGGGCAGAAATACGTCAATAGATAGAACAAGGGCTGAAAAGAAAGGAACGAAAGCTGGAGTGAGCATCTATCAACAAACTTCAGGGAAAATACAATGCTGTTTAGGAAGGAGGTTAATAAAGTGAGAAAACAAGAGAATATATGGGAAAATGAGTGAAGGGGATATATGGGGATGTGGTAACAGAGAGAGATGAGGCTAAGAAGACATGGAGTGAGTGTTTTTGAAAGATTATTGAATGGATTTGATGACACTCATAGCAAAAGATTCGTTGAAAAGAAAAGGAGTGGTGAAAGCCTTGCTAAAGAGGAAATTTGGCAAGGCGGCTGGGGCATATGGTGCTGAAGTTGAATGTGTTCTAGATTGGTTATTCAGGATTTTCATTGTATGTATGCATCTTGGTGAGGTGCTCGGCGATTGGCATAATGCTTACATAGTGCCTTTGTGTGAAGGTAAGGTGCCAAAGGTAAGTGTTTGAACTACAGATGTATAAGTCTGTTGAACGTACTGTGGTAAGTGAGAGGATGGTGGCATGCACAGAGCTTCAAACCTGGGAGGAACAGCATAATTTCAGGTATTGCATAGGACATGTGGATCAGTTGTTTGCTTTAAAGATTGCGTGAGAGAAATACATGTAGAAACAGAAGAATTTGTGAGTTATTTACGGATCTAGAAAAAGCTTATGATGCGGTGGAAGGTGTTACGAATATACTGTATAGGAGGAAAGGACTTAGAATCAGTGATGAATTCCTTTCAAGAGAGTGAGGTATAGGAAGAAAAGGTTAGTTGTTTCAGGTGCAGGGGGGCCTACGGCATGGACGTGTGGCTTCACCTTGGCGTTTTGATTTATATATGGATGTGGTGGTGAGGGAAGTAAATGTAAGGGTCTTAGAGAATGGCCAGGCTTGCAGTCCAATTTATTGGGGTGGGGAGGTGGGTGTTTGGAAGATAAGGCAGTTGTTTTTTGCTGATGATACGGCGCTGATGGCAGATTCGAGCGAGAAGCTGCGTAAACTGGTATCTGAGTTAGAGCGAGTGTGTAAAAGGTGAAAGTGGAATAAGATCAATGTTATCATGTACAGAAGTGCAAAGGGACGGGCTATTTGGGAGGTAAATCTCTACGGAGAAAACGTGGGGAAATGAAGCGTTTTACATACGTGAGAGTGGCACATGGCAATGAATGGAGGTGAGACACGGGTGGGTAAGAGGATTAAGGTTCTGGAAGCACTGAGGAATGTGTGGAAGAATGGGTCGCTATATGGGAGGGAGAAGATAGGAATCTTTAATGTTTAGCTTTCCAACAACGTTCTATGAATGCGAGGCATGGGATATATATGACGATGTGCAGAAGAGGGTGGATATGATGAATATGAAATGCTTGAGACAATGTATGGTATGAGGTGATTTGATGAAGAAACAATAGAATAAGAAGGAAGCGTGTTAATAAGAATAGCATGATTGAGGAAGCTAAAAAGGATGTGCTGAAATGATTTAGACATATGGAGTGAATGAGTGAAGAGAAGTTGACAAAAAGGATATTTGTGTCAGAATTGGAGATGAAGAGATGGGATTAAAAAGGTTTTGAGTTTTCAAAGACTGCATATGCAGGAGGCATGCGTGGGATGGAGTGAATTAGAATGGTGTGGTATATAGGGCACGACATGCTGTCATTGGACTGAACCAAGGCGTCTGAAGTGGCCAGGGTAAACTTGTGAAAATGGAGCTGTGGTTTCGGCGCAGGGTACATGACAGCAAGGAAATAGATATTAGCGAATGAGGCCTTTCCATTAGCGAATGAGGCCTTTCCATCATATGTTCCTGACGCTATCTCTCCAACGCGGGAAACGTCGAGCAAGTGACATCTTCAGGCGCATGATATCAGGACATGTGACCTGTTATCATTGAGATGACAGACTAAGGAGGAATCTACGAACGGCACCTGTCCACATTGGTGTGGCAGGTGGGCATGGTCACCAGGTGTGCATGGAAGGCAAACATGTATGACATTTGAACGTGCATGACAGAGACACCAAGGATAAGGGCAAACGACAGTTCTGATGGGAAATGAAAGAGCCTGTAACCCCTGAACCGGGGTCTGCTTTTGTCAAACAGACCGACTCGCCTGGGTTGTGTGTACCGAAGGGCTGGAAAGGTTAAGCCATTCGAGGCTGTAGTTTGACCTCAATGTATCCGACTCCGTCACTTGTCGGGTGGCAGGTCGTGTGTGTGGTGGGCGGCACGCTGAGGGGCTTTTGCTGACTCTCACCGTTGATGACACGTCAGTGCTCCGGGTCTCTGAGCCCACTGAGTCTCGGCACAAGTAAAAGCTTCGGGGACAATAAATGGGAGAAGTAACAGGCTCAAGCGAAGGAACGCTGATGTCTCCTTGAACATATTCTGCAGCGAACCGAATTCTTTCATTAGAGGGTTTTGATAAGTGAAGTCAGACACAATAGTTTAGTTTCTCTAAACCAGAGAATTCAGAATGCAGAGGCCGTGAAAATAGTAAGTGTATTAGACCAGCTTTCAGGTCGACTAGACAGGAAGTTTAGGGAACCATAATATGCAAACATTGTGCCTAATGTAATTCGGGATTACCATGATATCTACTCTCTGTGCCTCTTGTATTCGTGATTAACATTGACACTTTCTTAACAGGTTCTGAAACACTTCCACCAATCGTGTAAAATCAATTCGTAAGCGTGAGTCTCGTCGTGTTTGCTCGTACTAAAGTGCGTTTACCTTAGTTTCTTAACTGATCATCCGGGAAGGGCAAATAGGAAGCCGAAAAGACTGGGAGTGAAAATCGCTTAAACAAATTGACCATCGCAAACTTCCTGGTCCTCACGCAAGAAGTTTTCCCTGTTCAGAGGAAGGATTTTTTTTTTTTTTTCCTCCTTCCTCCCTCCCTATTTCATCTAAAGCTGCCACTGTCTCAACGCCGTCAACAAGTTCAGTTTGATTATCTTGACGAAGGTTAGTTGCGTGCTCTAGAATTCCTAACTGAATGCAACATATCGCATCATTGTAAGACAGAGTTGATTACCACTTTATCCTTCTTTATTCAGGTATATTTCTCACCATCGTACGTTAAAACGCCTTCGAAATTTCCAAGTACATTACATATAATTTGAAAGATATTAAGACAGTGTGTTGTGATGTGATTGTTAGATCTTGTTCACATGAAAGGAATTTCCTGTCGTGGTTTCCCTGAGGTGACATAGATACTTCTCAGCGCTGCTATGAAATAGAATCTATATGCTATGAAGCGGCCAAGCTTGCCATCAAGAATGTTCCTTTAAACCGCAAAGTGATAAGACAGATGAAAACTCAAATAATTTATCTATGATTTACTGATAACATTACAAAGAAAGTATATAAATTTTCTCTCTGCGTTCTTCAAACTCGCTTCAATCTGTCTTAATAGTTTCTGTGATTAACTTTAGATAATTTCAAGACGATGAATCATGTCATTAACTTATTCATAGAAACACAACACATAATATAGATTAATTACAAGATATGGCAAACACAGCTTTGATTTAGGAAAAAACTGAATTTACGTTTATAGAAGAATCTTGTTCATATTTGTTTGTTCACATGCATGTTTCTTTACATAGGTATGTGCTTTATGATTAGATATTTACATGTACCTTTTCCGTCGGTAAAGGGATCTCTCTCTCTCTCTCTCTCTCTCTCTCTCTCTCTCTCTCTCTCTCTCTCTCTCTCTCTCTCTCTCTCTCTCTCTCTCTCTTCATAACCAGGCCCCACAGACTTTCCCCCAGCTGCTTCACATTTCCTGGTACATTCTACTGACACTTTGTCGACCCTTGTATAACGCATTACTCCAGTTCTTTCTAATCCATGCAGGCCTTTCACCTTCCTGTATATTCAGGCCCTGAGCACTCAAAATCATTTTGACTCCATCTTTCCATCTCCAATTTGGTCTTCCCCTTTTTCTTGCCCCCTCCGCCTATGACACATATATCCTCTTCTGTCAACCTCCTCTAACTCATTCTCTATATATGTCCATTACAGCACTTCCTCTTCAGCTTTCTGAGGCCACGTTCTTATTCCCATCGCCCTTTCTCTCTTGCCCTATTATTGATTACTCCATCAACCCTCCTCACACCACATATTGTCCTCAAACATCTCATGACCAACACATCCACCCTCCTCCGTACATCCTCATATATTGCCTCAAATAGCGACCTCTCTTCTCTAGACACTCTTAAGTACTCCCAAAAGCCTCTCTAACTCACCAACCCACTCACTTCCGCTTCCCTGGTTCCATTCACTGCTATGTTCGCTCGCAAATATCTACGTAAAACACTTCTCTCTCTCTCTCTCCAACTTTTCTTCCTTCAAACTCGCACTCCTACTAACCTGTTTCTCTGCGCTGCTTTCCTGTACGTTTCCTCTCAGCTCTTTCCTTTAACACATTCTTCCAAACTCAGACACGAGCTTCTGCATTTTCTCGCGCGATTTGGCCACCAGTACCATTTCATCCATATACAACAATTAATTCACTTCCCAGGCCCCCTCAACCCTTAAAACCTTCATACCTGCCCCTCTCTCAAAGACCCCTGCCGCAGACACATCGTGAACTCGAACCATTCTCTCTCCTCTCCACCTACTCATACACCCGCCTGGCTCCCTTCATACAGCTCCACTGCTTCTAATAGCTTTCCTCTCACAACATCCTTCTCTTTCTCTAGGCCGTTCTCACACACATTATTCAACGCAAAAACGCCAGTGTCCCTTCTCAGTCTGATGGCCTGTGCGTGCCACCATCCTTTCAATCGCCACTTTTTCATATAGCTTATAAGATGCGCCTCAACAAACACTCACTTTTATTCCTTTTGCCTTTATACTGTGGCACCGTACATGCATTTCGTCAATCCTCAGGCACCTGACTATGATCCATACATACAGTGAATATCCTAACCAACCTATCAACCTTTGTCAAGAGATTCAACTGCAGTACCAACCACTTCAGCCGCCTTGCCACATGCCATCATACGTACTGCTTTTACTACCTCTTCCGTCTTCACGAAACCACTGGCTACGACTCTTTCACTTTGCATACCTCCCCAACCTAAACACGCCACATCTTCACCCTTTTATCAAAACACATTCAACAATCCTTCAATGTGCTCACTCCGTCTCCACTTTATCACTGCCTGTTACTACTCCATTTGTCCCCTTCACCGATGTTCCCATTTGTTTTCCTCTTTTTGACAAACTATTAACCTCCTTCCGAAACATTTTTTTTCTTATTTTCTCTGAGGTTTACTAATGCTCTCTTACCCCAACTTTCATTTGCTCTCTTTTTCACCCCCTGCACCTTCCTTTTGACTTCCTACCCCATTCTTTTTTACTCTCCCATTCACCAGCATTCCCAACCTGTAAATCCCACCCACACACGTCTCTCCTTCTTTTCCACTGGCAAGTCTATTTCGTCATCCCATTACTTTCCACCAAGTGCGAACAATGCAGTTAATGGGAGATCGCAAGACATAGTAGCCAAGAATAGGAAAGTCCTAGGAATCTTATGATATCGGTAATGCTGCCAAGGTATAACATCCATTCCTGTACCCTCAGCAGAATGCTGGGGATAAACAGAAGAGTCGAAACTCTCTGTAGGGTGGAGGATCGTGTGTATAGTATAGATCTGTGGGACCATTTCAGTCATGATAAATATCTGTACGCCAGGGATGGTCTTCACTTAAATGGAACAGGGAAAGCCTTCCTTGGTAGAATACTGGATGAGATTATTAGGCCTATTTTCCGATAGAGAGAAAACTACTCAGGAGAGCAAATCATGGTGTAGCTAACGAAGGAAATGGAAGAGTGAGGGATAGTGAGGAGGCAGCTGTGTGAGGTGGGTCGGTGCGGGGGTGGATATCTGAGTGTGAACGGGATCTGAGGAACAAGATGTCCAGTTTGACCACTTCTAATGGTAGTGGTAGAGGATGGATGGGACCTCGGTGGTGAAGATCCTTGGGGGAGTAGCGGTAACCTTACAGACAAAGGAATTAGCAAAGAAAGGTCAAGCAGGGGTCAGCTGGGGACAACTCTGGTAGTGTAAGGAGAGGGTTAACACGGCAACAGGTCAACTCTCAGGTAACTTTCAGGAACAGGGCAAGTAGGGTCTAGTGTGGGGAGAGGGGTCAGAGTAAGGCATCGAACCCAAAATAGATGGAAAACAGTCTATCTCCCGCTGCTGCACACGCAGACATTAACAGAAATGATACTCATAACAACAGTTAAAAAAAAAGGGGGGAAATTCAGTCCAGAAATCAACCCCAAAGAAGATAGGTTTAATAAACACAAATGCCTGGAGCATCATTACGAAACGCGATGAACTTATAACCTTTGCAGCCCCTGAAAAAAACCGAACATTATTGGAATCTCAGAAACGTGGGTAAACCCCGAAAATAAACACTTAATTCCCAGATATAAACTATTTTCGAAAGATCGCTTGTACAGGGTAGGTGATGGTGTTATGTTCTACGTTAATAACAATCGAAGTGCTATTAAGATAAACAAAGTAGACACACACACACTTACGACTCTCTTTCTACTGATATTACCGACAAGTTCAAGAGTAAACTATGCCTCGGCATTATGAACAGACAATCCTAAGCAAATAGAAGACGACGGTAAGATGTTATACATCAAAATCAAAACTATAGTATACAGTAAAGAGGCTAGTAAGAGGCTTCACCAGTCCAAAAATAAACTAGAACAGTTAACAGGTGACCGAGAGGGAACGAGCCTAACGGAACTGATTAAAGACGCTCTTCTAGAACAGTCAATTAAAACTAACTCGAGGTAAAAACATTCTTGATCTAGTCCTCACCAGTGGCACAAACTTTGTCAACTCTTGCGAAGTAGGCGAAAGTTTGTCAAACAGCGACCACAGTGTGATTAAATTAGACATACGTTTAGATTATGAAATAAACAACAACAAACTCTTGATTCCAGATTACAGGCGAGCAGATGTGGAAAAACATTAGACACGACATTCTTAGTACCAATTAAACAAAACTTCTCGACGTTTCCACAGTAGAGGAAATGTGGGATAATTCTAAAAGTACATTGCTCGAGATTGAAAATAAGCAGATTCCAAGAATTATGAAGAGAACTCGCAATATTCCAGATGAAGGACAAATTCTTCAAAAGAGGGAAACAATATAAGATTATTCAAATAGTTGGTAACCTTTGAAAATCACCGGGAATTATTCAGAATCGAAAGAGAGTGCAAAAAGGTCATAAGGCAGAGTAACGCGAGTAAGAAAAAAGAATTTCCTAGAAAGCTAAGAATAAACCGAAGGAATTCTTCAAATATATAAGAAAAAAGGAGGAGGAAAGTAAAAGAAGGAAGTGGACCATTACGAACAGGGCACACTAACTACTGACGACAAAGAAATGGCTACCATACTAAATTATTCTTTGAACTCTGTGTTCACAACGGAAGAAACATTTCGAATACCGCAACCTGTGAAAATGTATCAATGATATGTTGAAGAATAGTTGAAGGTTAGAGAAATTAAGAGCTCCGAAATACCTGAATGCCTAGATCAATTTAATACTGATAAATACAACGGCCCAGATAACTTAGCTCCAGGATTTTTTTGAAAGGTCAGGAGACAGCTGATATACCCCATAACAAAATTATTCAACAAATCATGATCGGATGGTCAGGTGCTAACTGACTAGAAACTAGTAAATGTTACTCTTATAATATAAAAACGGAGACGAAAATTGTGCCTTGAACTACCGTCTAATTAGCCTTACGTCAGTGTTGGGTAAAACGATGGGAAAAAAAAATATACAAGATAAAGTTGTCACGTTTCTAGAACACAAAATTATATCGGACGATCAATACGGTTTCCGCTATTTTAAAAGATCTTGCCCTACGACTTTGCCGGAAGTTTTCAAAGTTATTTATCAGAACTGGGACGAAAATTACCGCATGATGGAGTATATCTCGATTTCCAAAAGGCTTTCTCGATAAAGTACCTCACAAGAGACTTTTACATAAAGCACACGGAATCGGTGAAGAACTCTGTACATGGATCAGAGACTGGCTTACTGGAAGAAGGCAGTGTGTAGTATTATAAGGCGAAAATTCAGATTGGCTCAATGTAACGAATGGTGTGCCACAGGGGTCGGTCGTGGGCTCAATTCTTTTCATGCCACCTAGAACTCGGTCTCATATCTAACATCTCTAAGTGTGTGCTGACGATACTAAACGAGGAGGTAGATGTGTAAACAGGCGTGATTGCGAAAAATTCAAAGAGATCTTAACTTATTAGCAGAGTGGTCAGGTAGATGGCAACTGAAGCTAAATGTAGACAAGTGTAAAGATGTGCACTTTGGAGACAAGAATATACGTTAACTGCAAACTTTGGAGAAAAGAATATACGTTAACTGCAAACTTTGGTGACAAGAATATACGTTAACCGCAAACTTTGGAGACAAGAATATACGTTAACTGCAAACTTTGGTGACAAGAATATACGTTAAATGCAAACTTTGGTGACAAGAATATACGTTAACTGCAAACTTTGGAGACAAGAATATACGTTAACTGCAAACTTTGGAGACAAGAATATACGTTAACTGCAAACTTTGGAGACAAGAATATACGTTAACTGCAAACTTTGGTGACAAGAATAAACGTTAAATGCAAACTTTGGTGACAAGAATATACGTTAACTGCAAACTTTGGAGACAAGAATATACGTTAACTGCAAACTTTGGAGACAAGAATATACGTTAACTGCAAACTTTGGAGACAAGAATATACGTTAACTGCAAACTTTGGTGACAAGAATATACGTTAAATGCAAACTTTGGTGACAAGAATATACGTTAACTGCAAACTTTGGAGACAAGAATATACGTTAACTGCAAACTTTGGAGACAAGAATATACCTTAACTGCAAACTTTGGAGACAAGAATATACGTTAACTGCAAACTTTGGAGACAAGAATATGCGTTAACTGCAAAGTATTCGGTAATCTCTAACTACAGTAAGTGAAGAAAAGGACCTTAGAGTTGTCATTAGCAACGATCTAAAATATACCAAACATTGCCAAGCAGCAAGTAAAAAAAGGCATCCAAATGTTAGGTTTCATTTCCAGAAACATAGATCACAAAACACCAGAGACAATGCTCACACTTTATAATGCTCTAGTAAGACCACATCTTGAATATGCAGTCCAGTTTTTGGTCCTCAATCTATTCAAAAGACAAAAGACAAATCAGAGCAAGTACAAAGACGGGCGACAAAATTGCTCCCATCCCTTAGAAATCGGGCATACGAAGAGAGACTGGATTGGATTGGATCTCTTTATTAAAAATCCTAGATTTCACTGCGACGTAATCCAAGTGTTCAAGATTCTGAAACAAGTTCGATACAGTGAAAATCAGGAACATCTTTCCGAAGTACAAGAAAATACGGTTACCAGGACAAATGGAATAAAACTCAAAGAGATGTAGTACGGACGTGGGGAAAAGCGTCTTTTTCTATAGCTGTATTGAACCCTGGAATAAGTTAACGCTAGACGGAGTGGAGGCTATGACTATAGATACCTTCAAAAGTCGCTTAGAAAATTATCATTATTATTTTGCTTTGCCGTTGTCTCCCGCGTTAGCGAGGTAGTGCAAGGAAACAGACGAAAGAATGGCCCAACCCACCCACATACACATGTATATACATACAAGTCCACACAGCACATATACATACATATACATCTCAACGTATACATGTATATACACACACAGACATACATATATACACATGTACATACTTCATACTGTCTGCCTTTATTCATTCCCATCGCCACCCCGCCACACATAAAATAACAACCCCCTCCCCCCTCATGTGCGCGAGGTAGCGCTAAGAAAAGACAACAAAGGCCCCATTCGTTCACAATCAGTCTCTTGCTGTCATGTAATAATGCACCGAAACCAGTATTTCACAAATTCAGGTATACTCTTAGGAAAACGTTTGACATAAACTATATAAGCGACAGCGATAACGGGGACACTAGAAGGCTAATGTGCAGCAGAGGGGAGTCGGTGATCCCTTTACAAACTGCTGAGCAGAATCCCATTTTCTTGTCAAGTTAAAATCCATTTTTTTTTTTCTTTTTTGCCAGCCAATGCAATTTTGGGTTAACCAGGCCTCCTGTTGTCTGTCTTTCTCATGTAAACTCGTGTAAACTTTCCGCATGCCACTCACTTCTTTCGCACATCCTAGCACTGCTTCACTGCTTCTTCCCATTCCCATAGCTTCATTTACGTTCACATTTTGCCATTCTAAACTCAATCTCTCCTGGTATGTCTTCACACGAGTCTCTTTTCCAAGCTCACTTACTTTCACCATCTTTTCACCCATACTATTTTCTCTTTATCGAAAGCCTATACAAATTTCCAGTTTCCCTTCCACCAGATAACGATCAGACATCTTACCATCTGCCCTTTCAGCACATTCACATCCAAAAGTCTCTCTTTTGCACGCCTATTGATTAGCATATCATCCAATGATGCACTTCTATCATATTCTGTACTCTCCTCGTAGACTAATGCATGTCCCTCTTTTCAAACCAGGTATTCCCAATCACAAATCCTTTTTCAGCACACAACTCCACAACTCTTCACCATACCCTCAACTGCAACATAACTCACCCTCGCATTTAAGTCACTCATCACTAATACCTGGTCTCTTACATCAAACCGGCTGACAAGCTCACTTAACTGCTCCCAAAACACTTGTCTCTCTTAATTTTTCTTCTCATGGCCAGGTGCGTGGGCGCTAATAACCACCTGTCTCTCGTAATCCACTTTCAGTTTTACCCACATCAGTCTGGAGGTCACTTCTCACACTCTTTCACACACTCCCACACAACTCCAGGCTTCAGCAGTAGCGCTATCTAGCGCTACCCCTTCTTTGGCTTTCACCTCAAACTAACCCCGGCTTTACCTTTATAATATCGCCAAACCATTCCTTTCCCCTTATCGCTTTAGCTCTGGTTCACTCGGAGCCAGAACTAACAAGTTCTTTCCTCAAACATACACATCCAGACACCCCAGCCTGAGCTTTGAGGAGGATGAGTAATCCTTACTTGGCTCCTTCTTTAATTCCATCTTCTAGAAATTGAAATACAAAAAGGGTGTCCAGCTCTCCACTCCCTCATCTCTTAGTCGCCACTAGTGACACCCATGGAATACAAAGGTGAGTAAAGTGGCAGTTGAGGGTATAATTGGTGTACATGGGATGTTCAGTGTTATAAAGGGAAATGGTGAAGAGCTTGTAGATTTGTGTGCTGAAAAAGGACTGGTGATTGGGCATGTGTACGAGTAGGGAGAGAGGTAAGTAATTGGTTCTCAGTAAATGTCAGTTTGCAGTAAGGATGCGTGATGTCTCCATGGTTGTTTAATTTCTTTATGGATGTGGTTGTTAGGGAGGTGAATGCAAGAGTTTTGGAGAGAGGGGCAAGTATGTAGTCTGTTGTAGATAAGAGGGCTTGGGAAGTGAGTCAGTTGTTGTTCGTTGATGATACAACGCTGGTGGCTGATTAGGGTGAGAAACTGCAGGAGCTGGTGACTGAGTTTGCTAAAGTGTGTGAAAGAAGAAAGCTGAGAGTAAACGTGAATAAGAGCAAGGTTATTACGTTCGGTAGGGGTGAGGGACAAGTAAATTGGGAGGTGAGTTTGAATGGAGAAAAACTGGAGGAAGTGAAGTATTTTAGATATCTGGGAGTGGATTTGGCAACGGATGGAACCATGGAAGCAGAAGTGAGTCATAGGGTGGGGGAGGGGGCAAAGTTTCTAGGAGCGATGAAGAATACGTGGAAAACGAGAACGTTATCTCGGAAAGCAAAAATGGGTACGTTTGAAGGAATAGTGGTTCCAACAACGTTATATGATTGTGAGTCATGGGCTATAGATAGGGTTGTGCGGAGGAGGGTGGATGTGTTGGAAATGAGATGTTTGAGGACAATATGTGGTGTGAGGTGGTTTGATTAAGTAATGTAAGGGTAAGAGATGTGTGGAAGTAAAAAGAGTGTGGCTGAGAGAGCAGAAGAGGGTGTATTGAAAGGTTTTGGTCACATGGAGAGAATGAGTGAATAAAGGTTGACAAAGAGGATATATGTGTCAGAGGTGGAGGGAATGAGGAGAAGTGGGAGACCAAATTGGAGGTGGAAGGATGGAGTGAAAAAGGTTCTGAGCGATCGGGGCCTGAACATACAGGATGGTAAAAGGTGCGCAAGGAACAGAGTGAATTGGAACGATGTGGTATACTGGGGTCGACGTGCTGTCAATGGATTGAACATATATATATATATATATATATATATATGATATATATATATATATATATATATATATATATATATATATATATATATATATATATATATATATATATATATATATATATATATATAAGTATACATACATGTGTGTGTGTGTGTGTGTGTGTGTGTGAGTGTTTACCAGGTCCTCTCCTCTGGGTCGTCTACTTTAACAGACCTTGTGAACTGGTGGAGACCTACGCCCACGCTACTCACTTCTCCTCCACCTGGTCTGGCCAGGGTGGACGACATGCGTCACATGTGTTGTGCATCATAAATCAACACAGCGTCAGGTCTATAATTGGTAACACTCGCCTCTGAGAGAACTCGAATGGTGACAATCGCGAGGCCCCAGACGCCAACATTTGATCCTGGGTCTTGCTGATCAATGGACGTGTTGTCCTCAGAAGAGTAACCGGAGGTGGTGTGGGAGTCATGAGTGGCCACACACTCCCTCAGCGTGAGGGAGAGTAACCGGAGGTGGTGTGGGAGTCATGAGTGGCCACACACTCCCCTCAGCGTGAGGGAGATGAGTCATATGCAAAGCTTGGTCAAGTGCAACAGCTTGGAAACTATCTACTTTAATGAGGAACGTCATGGATCTTATACCAAAGCTGGAAACAGACGTTCATGACACAAATCCACTAATATCCACAGTAGTTTATGTTCCGTGGCTCTTGGAGAGATGAGGTCGAAAAGGAATTGATTATGAAGCGGAGGGAATGACGAAGAAAATCAGTGGTGAGGATGTAATATACAAAGAAGAAGAAGAAGCAGAAGAAGAAGAAGAAGAAGAAGAAGAAGAAGAAGAAGAAGAAGAAGAAGAAGAAGAAGGAGAAGAAGAAGAAGAAGAAGAATTATATGACGAAAGAAAGATGGAAAGGAAGGAAGGATGGAATGTCATATCCAGATAATGTAAAACAGGAAAATTACCATAATCTCGAACAACAACATAGAAGAAAATGGAGCCACAAACAACAACCGAGGAAGAGCCAGATTGAGAAAAAGAAAAAAAGATTAAGAAGTAGGAAAACGGAACATAGGGAAACAAGAGAAAACGGAAAACGAATTTAAGCCGTGACTCAACCTGAAGTTCACAGGACACTCTGAGTTCTTTTTTGCCCTGACCCATCTGGAGGATGAGCCACTTAAATGTAAAGAGGACAGAACATCCCGGGAGCATCTGGGTCGTCCCCGAGCGTTGCATGGGTCAGCCATTGATCCAGCAGCCGAGGTCTCCAGGAAGGGAATACTCCAGCGGCAGAGCCCACCCGCTCGGGACCTCCGGGTCAAACTGGATTCCAGGGATTTGATGTTGTAATTCTCAGCGAGAGAGAGAGAGAGAGAGAGAGAGAGAGAGAGAGAGAGAGAGAGAGAGAGAGAGAGAGAGAGAGAGAGAGAATAACTTACCCATGAAGAGATTTCGCCAGAGGGCATGTCGTAGTGCGTAGCGCTCACTGTACGAAGAACGCAAAATGAGCTGTGTGTGTGTGTGTGTGTGTGTGTGTGTGTGTGTGTTATGCGTACGGTATGAGATGGAAGGATTGTAGATTTGTGTATCGAAAGCCACTTACTTGCCCGTGTGGGTCAGACGGAGAAAAGGACAGTCTACCACCTTGGCCAAAGGGAAGTGGCACTGGACATTCTACCACCTTGGCCAAAGGGAAGTGGCACTGGACAGTCATTAAAAATGTTGGCTTACTAACTCGCACGATAACACACCAGGTGGAGTGGTGGTGCCACCGGTGCTTTTTACCCTCCTTGCTGAGTGCCGGAGAGAGAGAAAGAGAGAGAGAGATAGCGAGAGAGAGAGAGAGAGAGAGAGAGAGAGAGAGAGAGAGAGAGAGAGAGAGAGAGAGAGAGAGAGAGAGTTACACAGACACACAGACCATACAGACTCAAGGTCCCAGCGTGGTTGTCTGGTCTGGTCTTAACTCTAAAGAGAAAAGGAGCAGTCCACGAAAAGCAAAAGGAGAAAAGCCTTGACAAGCAAAGGATGTCTCCCAACCCTACACGCCCTTTGGCAACTTGCCGAACGGGAGACAGTCAGGAAAAGAAAAATAAGGAAAAAAATAAATACCTTGCAGATTGAATATGCCTGAAGTAAAATGTTATAGGAACATGAACGAGTCATTTCTCCCATCATCAACAACATGCATCCCTTTAGTTTTTTTTTTTGTTAGAACAGTATAAAGGATAAACGTAAGTTGCAGCCCACTCCACTTGCAACGTCTGCATTATTGCTGATGGTTGACGAACGGGACAATGATTCTTGCTCACTCCATCACAGCAGGTGACGTGGGTTGATCAATGTGGGTCTGTCACCACCACACCTCAGCCAGGAAGCGATCGACGGTGGCGAAGGTGGGAATGACATACCACTCACGTTATGATAGCTGGTGATAGGATTCATTCAGTACCGAGGAGCGAGAGAGCGAGAGCGAGCGAGAGAGAGAGAGAGAGAGAGAGAGAGAGAGAGAGAGAGAGAGAGAGAGAGAGAGAGAGAGAGAGAGAGAGAGAGAGAGAGAGAGAGAGAGAGAGGGAATCTTCGATACCGACTCGTAACATCACAACACACACGTGACCTGTTCATCGTGACGATACATTTCGCTTACATGACCGTGTGACTGTGGCATACCATTTCCCCCGTTGGATTCATCTTCCTCATAACGAATATCGGGAACGGATAATGACTGTTAAAAATCTGAGGATTAAACTATTTTTTTTTTCTTTTTGATAGACAGATCCAGGTCACTGAAGCAATGGAGCTACGTTCAAGCGTGGGTAAGCACCTCGACCCCAAGCAGTGTTCTTAAGGCTTAATAAGTACCGTAATGATCACTTGGGATGGGATATCTAATATCCCTGTCCCATGATCCCACTGCTATTGCTTTTTGCCCCTTACCCAACCACCACCATCATCATACCGGAGAACCATTTCCCTAGTTAGCGAGATAGCGCCACGAACAGAGGAAGAAAGGCTGGCTTCGCTGACATACATTCTCTAGCTGTCGTATGTAATGCACCAAAGCCACAGCTTTGGTACATTACCACTGTTTATGAAGGCAACACAGCAGTACCACTGGTGATGACAGTACAGCACTACCACTGTTTATGAAGGCAACACAGCAGTACCACTGGTGATGACAGTACAGCACTACCACTGTTTATGAAGGTAACACAGCAGTACCACTGGTGATGAAAGCACAGCACTACCACTGTTTATGAAGGCAACACAGCAGTACCACTGGTGATGAAAGCACAGCACTACCACTGTTTATGAAGGTAACACAGCAGTACCACTGGTAATGATGTCAGCGCAGTGGGAACACCTGTGATGACGTCAGCACTGCTGCATCACTGATGATGATACCAGTACACTGGTACCACTATTGATGACGTCAACCCCGTAGTACCACTGGGAATCAATGCAGTACCACTGGTGAAGATTTTACCACAGTGTTACCACAGATTATAACATTAGCTTAGTGGTTAAACTAACAATACCAGACATTCACTAAACTATGGCTGCTAAAGACCCGGTCTGGGGCCTTTAAGACAATTACTTCAATTCCTTCAATTATGATAGTTATAAATTCATGATATATTTCAAGATGACGATCTTATTGCACGTAATATATATCACATGTTTACCAAATGGCGTCCTAGCTTCGTCTCTTCGATGTATATCAACTGGCTGTTCTATTTCTCTCTTGTGTCTCCCCTGATGATGTGATTATTACACGAAAGTGCACTTGGGAACTTTTCGTGTTTCATTTTCCCCGTGGACTCATAGGAATATCTTGATCACGCGCAAAATTGTGATCCTTTCCAATATATATATATATGTATATATATATATATATATATATATATATATATATATATATATATATATATATATATATATATACATATAATCGAGGTCGTTTCCTATAGCTGAAATACCCAGAAGAAAACCCAAAGATTCCCTCCAAAAAACCGTATTTGATATCAAGAAGGAACAACCGACTGATCCGGTTTTCCACGAAGGAAGGAGAGAAGGAAGACAGTGTTCCCAACGCTTCCCTGGAGGATCATGTTCCCAACGCTTCCCTGGAGGATCATCTACTTCCCTGCAGGAGAGATGGCAGTACTGCCTCTTTCTCTCCCTCCCCCAGGTGGCTCTTCCCTCAGCCTCAGAGGTGGTCTGGTAACCCGCCAGTGTAACACTACACTCGTCTCCTCACCTTGACTGATTGACTCCACCTTCTACTGGTGTAGCGATGGGTTGCTACGGCTTACATACCTTTTCCCGTCCATATATATATATATATATATATATATATATATATATATATATATATATATATATATATATATATATATATATATATATATATATATAATCCCTGGGGATAGGGGTGAAAGAATACTTCCCACGTATTCCCTGCGCGTCGTAGAAGGCGACTAAAAAGGGAGGGAGCGGGTGGCTGCAAATCCTCCCCTCTCGTTTTCTTATAATTTTCCAAAGGAAGGAACAGAGAATGGGGCCAGGTGAGGATATTCCCTCAGAGACTCAGTCCTCTGTTCTTAACGCTACCTCTCTAATGCGGGAAATGGCGAATAGTATAAAAGAAAGATTGTCTGTTTTCCTGGCGCTACCTCGCTGAAGTAGGGGGTAGCGATGCTGTTTCTTGTGGGACGGGATAGCGCCGAGAATGGATGAAGGCAAGTAAGCACGGATATGTACATGTGTATATGTGGATGTATCTGTGTATGTGTATGTATATGTATGTTTATGTGTATATGGTGATATGTATATGTATATGTATTTATATGTGTATATGTTGATATGTATATGTCATGTGTGTATGTGTGTATATGTTGATATGTATATGTACATGTATGTATATGTGTATATGTTGATATGTATATGCATGTATATGTATGTGTACGGGCGTTGATGTATATATATGCATATATGAGTGGATGGGCCGTTCGTCGTCTGTTTCCTAACCACAGCGACCGCTGAAGTTGTGACCCAGCTGACCACAGCGACCCCTGACCCACCACCAGCACCATACCACCAAGACTAACCTCCACAGTCACCTTGCACCAACCAGTGCTCGTACTGATACAAGAATCGTCCTATACCTTCCACTGTGGATGTCGTAACCTATCTATGAACAAGTGAACAATGATTAGATCATTATCTTCGAGGAAGGCAACAATGGACGTAGGGTAGAAGTGCCTCTTCCAAATGCTCGAGTGGTAGAGGTATCTTATGTGGCATCGCTATCCTTCATGATGTATGGAAACAACTTGCAAAAAAGGTTTGGACTCCTACGTGAATTAGTTCACAGATGACGCAGAGGTCATGATGGAAGTGGAAAGGGACTAGGATTCCACTAATTTACGAAGGGACGAAAACAGACTTGAGAGTTTAGTATGACACATGGCCGATGATAATTCAACCAGATTATATGTATATGGTAATGAAGAGTCACATTGAAAGAGGGCTTCAGTATGAGTATCATATAACACGATATAATAAGCCGACTGGAATCTATATGAGAGAAAGAGACTCTAGGATCGACTTCGAAATCGTCCCAAACGTGTCGCCGGAGATCCACCTTTGGAGAAGAGTTCAGGAGGCCATGTTCAATATATAAGGAAACATTCAGCAAATTGCTCACATCCTACATAAGGCCAAAACTATAAAAGAATGTTTCTCAAGTATGGTTATCGCTACTAAAGAAACACAAAGAACTAATGGAGAAGGCCCAGGAGAGATTAACAAAGATGGTATCAGAGATAGAAAGTTGATTTACAGGGAAAGGTTTTAAATGTGTCTACAGTGAAAGAGAAGAAAGTAAGAGATGACCTGATTACATCCTTTTCATGTTATAATCTAAGATAATGATGTAGATTAGATTAGATTAGATTATTCATTGACCACAGAATCACATAAGTCACAAATTTCTAAAAAAAAAATACCGAAACCAAAAGTAAACCATCATCACCATAGCATAAAACGTTAATTATGTTCCAAATGAAAAATACTTATTATATAATGACTTAAACATAAGACACCCAATATAATACATAAGAGAAACATAGTAGCTGGCATATTCTAACACAATTAGGCATATAAGTTCAAAATTTCATGAATAGTATGACATACAGTTTTATGATCCATCCTATTTACAAAGAAGTCTTGCATGGTAGTAATACCGAACTGCTGTCTTAGCTGGGTAGACATCGCGCACAGTGAAGTATTCTCCAAAGGATGTAGCAACCAGAGAAAATAACATGATATAAGGTAAGAAACATGTTAAAAGATATGCAAAGAATTACTTGTATAGTATAAGAGTCGCAGATGAATGTTATGAAATTACCGAGGACATGGTTAATGCAGACAGCATGTACAGATTTAAGGAATTCTTTGACAATAGAGAATGTTCAAGGGTTGGGTCCTCACGAGTGTACAACTCCTTCCCCGTACAGTACCAATAGAGAAATACACTAAACACATAAAAGCACATAATCACATGTGCACGCAATGGCACAGAAATGTACACACAAACGCATACAAAACACATTCATAAACACAAACACATACATCTATAGGCAACACATTCTGGGACCCACCCGCTATAGTGTAGCTTCGGGGAGGCCATAAGGGAGCTTCTACGATGCTCTTCTTCCCACTCCGGAAACCATTCTGCAGGAGCGACCATCCTACTGCTGGCCGGAATTATGTCCAGACCTCCTTCGTGCCCATCCACTCAGGGTGAGTTCTTTTGGAAAGAACTTTTTCGTTTTTCTTGTCTCCTTAAAGGGAACCGACCATTTGAGGGCGAGGCCTTCGTCTGCAGTATTACAGACGGTTCTCAAGCAGGCGGCAATTTACGTCTGGGTCTTTGCTAATTGTTATGAAGGAACTCCATATACGAAGACTTGATTCTATTACCTTTGTTCTCCGGTGTTCCAAAGGTTAGAAGACCCTCCTGCTCCTCATCCATCATCCTCCATATACGAAGACTTGATTCTGTACCTTTGTTCTCCGGTGTTCCAAAAGGTTAGAAGAACCTCCTGCTCTTCATCCATCATCCTCCATATACGAAGACTTGATTCTGTACCTTTGTTCTCCGGTGTTCCAAAGGTTAGAAGACCCTCCTGCTCCTCATCCATCATCCTCCATATACGAAGACTTGATTCTGTACCTTTGTTCTCCGGTGTTCCAAAAGGTTAGAAGACCCTCCTGCTCTTCATCCATCATCCTCCATATACGAAGACTTGATTCTGTACCTTTGTTCTCCGGTGTTCCAAAAGGTTAGAAGACCCTCCTGCTCCTCATCCATCATCCTCCATATACGAAGACTTGATTCTGTACCTTTGTTCTCCGGTGTTCCAAAAGGTTAGAAGACCCTCCTGCCCCACATTCATCATTTTCTCCACAGGCAGGCCTTGCTGCCCCTGAAGCATTCATTTCCCACAAGGCCAGACCTCGCTGACTTTGAAGCATATATTTTCTAACAGGTCAAACCTTTGCCTCTCCAGACACAATTATTTTTCAACATTTCAGAACTCATTCTTCATGAAGCATTCCTTCCCCAAAAGGTCAAAAGGTCAGACCTGATTGCTCCTGAGGCATAACTGTTGGAAAAAGGTGAGACCCTGGAGCCTACATATCTCTGCACGGGATCTACACTTTACAGAGATACTTAGTCCATAATATTTTCTTCGTGAGGCCAAAAGGAAGCGGACCAGCAGCTCTCGTGTTAGGACTGAGGCCTCATGGCTTGAAGAGTTCTTAAGACTACATACAGGCGGGGAGGCTCACTAACCACTGCATGGAATAGCTATCAGACACACAGTTCAGCATTTCCTGTGCTTAGATACAAGATGCGAGGTAAGAGAAGAAGGCGGTGTGTGCAAAATTTACGGACGACGGTAATGGAGAGTATGTAAGATATTTCTCAATGTCTCCCTGGTGTAGCGGTTAGAGTTACTGACCAATGAGTCAACCCATGATCGGTCTACGTGGGTTCCAATCCTAGACGTTACAGCCCTAGCCCACAGCCAACCCAAGAGTTCATCCTAACCTCGAGGATGGTCGATAAATAGGTAAACCTGGCTTACGCTAGGGTGTGTCTGTGCGCATCCATGCACAGGGTAATAACAAGAAACATAAATTCAAAGTTAAGAGACGGGGCAACATGGGTGTAAAATTCCCTCCCCGTAACACACAAATAGTGGTACACAGTAGTGTAATACACAAGTGGAAGACTTAGATGACTTGTAAAGAGCAACAGAAATATGGATCCATGACACACCAACGAAGACCTGACATCCCCCGACATTATCCTCAAAATATGATAATAATAATAATAATAATAATAATAATAATAATAATAATAATGATAATAATAATAATAATAATAATAATGATAATAATAATAATAATGATAATAATAATATGTAATATCAATTAACATGTAATCAGCCGATGACATTTGATATAGTATGGAAATGCTCTTGATTATTCATACAGGTGGAAAATGTAATTACAGAGTAATTCATTAGAGATGTGACATTATCAGTGATGTTAAAGAGGAAGACACTGAAGATTGGTAACAAAAAAAGGAGGTAGTTTTATAGTATTTTTTCGTAGTACTCGTCCGAGTAAATTGTTTAGGAAAAAAAAATTCCTGGGGAAAAAATTAATTGCATATTTAAAGTATTTCATTTCATTCCCAGATGGCTTTAAAAATCTGTCATTTCCGACAATATTTCTGTCTGTCATGGGACTGAGAATCAAAACTTGGTCCTTGACACGTTTAGGACGAAGCTACGAATATGCTCATCATATATCTAATCTACTCACGGATTTCTGAGGACAACTTGAGAATCAGTTAAAGAACACAACACACCCACGTTCACAAATAAATCAAGCTTGAGAAACAGTCAAAAGTTTATTTTTTCCCAACCATCATGATTTGTGGCACAACCCCGAAATAAATACAGTTTCCAGGTGGAGAACTTGACAGGGATAAAGATGTAGCATGCGTTAGCTCGGGATATTGATGTATCGTCATGTATAATAAGATTACAGTCTTACAGTGAGGGTGCTGGATGAGGACGTATGTCCTTCCTTTCAACACTGTAAAAGGAATAAAGGATAAAGGACTACATCCCATTACTAAAGGTATAAAATTACTGTTAATATGTGATCATTTTGTCAGCTGAGCACAGGTTATCTGAATGCCCTAATCAAGGCTATCTCATTAACGCTGCGTACATCCTTATATATATATTGAATTGTCCTAACCTAAGTTAGGTACCCATATTATCGACCACCTCCTTGGGTGCCATGCATTTCCCAGTGCAGCAAATTTGACGAACGTACAAAAACAAAACAAAAAATCTTTTACATAGTCATTCTCTGGTTCTGTCAAACTGTCAGTTATTACGTACACTGTCAGCAAGTTATCAGCACTGCTGACACACCCAGTAGTGAGTGAACAGTTTGGTCCACCTTTTTGTGCTAGGCATTTTTTGTCGTTACTTCAACCAATTTTGATTCGTTCATCTGAAATTACCGAGTTTCCTGTAATCAAAAATTCTTTTAAGCAGTCTGGAAATTTTATATGATCATCGAAGAACAATTTACACCTTGTAAGACCTTGGTTTTCATTACAGATACATAAGAATTTTGATGATTTCTCAAAGCTTTTTGTCTTGCGATATCGAAGTCCCCCGAGGAGTTTGAATATTCAAGTCTGATGTAGGATGTAAAAGAAGAATGATCAACTCAGTTTCATTATGAATGGAGTGCATTATGGATGGAGTGCATTGTGGATGGAGTGTATTTTGTTTCTCAAGTGTTGCTGGGGTTCAAAGGCAGTCCTGACCCTTTCTTTTGTCAAACCCAATCCATAAGACTTGTATAACACTTCTTGTTTTGCATTATCAGGTCAGCCTCCACCATACAGACTGTCAGTATGTCATTAACAGGCATCCAGTCATTTACATAGAGACTGTTAGCGTTTCATCTATCTACACATAGACAGTCAGTCATCCACCATAATGCTGACGGTCAGTTTGTCAAAAACAGTCACGACTGTCAGTGTCCTTATCAGGCCTCAGTCTATTTATATATAGACACTCAGTCATCCAACTTAATACTGAGAGTTAGCGTCATCAGCAGACCTTTATCCATAGTGATACGTAAGGCCTCCATCCTTCTTTATATACAGACTGGCAGTTCGTGATTTCCACTTTATGCGACTCCTAATCTCACAACGAGTCACTGTTGATAGAATACTAACTTCTATGTTTGGCGGCTCAGCAACTCATTCATCACGAACAACAATCACGTCTCTTCCACAACATTCCTACTGCAGCTCCTGCAGACAATTTTTTTGAGATAATCTCTGACTCAGGGTCTCCTTTGGAAGTCCTTATATCTCTAAGACTATCAAGTCTCCTCTTATGGTAAACTTGCCTTACTTTCGTCGATGATTTATGGAAAAATGGCTTGCTAGCAAGGTTGCAACCTTCCCCATTTTAAGATGCTGCTCAGGTCCGGACTGACAGAAACGGTATGTTCAGTTCAAGAAAAAGAACAAATATATAGAAAGAGAACGGGATTCAAAAATAAAAATCAGTCAGAAAGTATATATATATATATATATATATATATATATATATATATATATATATATATATATATATATATATATATATATATATATATATATATATACTAATAACGTGTGGGAAGTTGAATCATCAGTGTGGTAGTGAAAAGGTGAACAGAGTTTATTTACAAAGAAGGAAAAGGGAAGGGTAAGCCACTCCATCATCAACTACTGCTGTGGAACAGCCGAAGAGGAAGCTATGCATTAAAGAACATAGAGTAGCAGAAAAACCAGTGGGAGGAAGTTTAGAAAGTTTAGAAAGGCCACATCCTGTCAAATGTCTTCGAAATGTCGAGAGCCAAAACAAAGGTTTCATCAGATTCCTGAGAGAGTAGGATCAGAGGTGAGTCATGTAGGAGAAATCACCAATAAGACATGGCTCTACCAAATCCAGTCTGGTGATCTGAAAGAAGGAAATGTTTGAGAATGTGAGAATTTCAAAGCTTTTGGAGATAACAAAGGTGAGAGCAATAGGGGTTACAGTTGTCTCCTTCCATCAAGATGGGCTGCAGCGAGGAATGCTTCCAAGTGGAAGGGAAGGTCTGGGTTTTCAGACAGAGGCAATATATACGAGCAAGTGTGGGAAATAACCAAAAGGCATACAGCCTTACGTAGAGCCGGAGGAGGCATAGTATCTGAGCCATACACATTGTCCACCCGGTGTTGGAAGATGAGTCGTAAAACATCGTGCGAAAAAGAGACACAGAGGAAGAATTGGAGAGAAACTGTGGTGTTTATGTGCTTGCGTGCGAGAATGCAAGTGGGTGAGCGAATGTAGCCGTCGGGTGACATGAATGAGAGTAAATCAGTGAGTGCGTGAGTGCTGCTCTCTAACGGTGTGAATGAGAGTTGCTGCTCTAATCTGAATGGTTGGGTATGGATGACGGAGCGTGAAGTTTCATGTTGGCGTGTTACCCAGTCATGTGTGGAATCTATCCTCCAGCGTTACTATTCAGACCTCGCAAAAGGAGCAGATTCATCAGTTGCCGAGCTAGCTATTGATTGATCAAGTCGCACGAGGGGAGGAAAAGTCGAGCGGCAAAAGTTAATAGGGACGTTTACGGTGAAGACCAAAGAAAAATGTGAATAGAAGGAAAATCAGCACATTTTCTATTGATGCTGGCATACTTGATTTTAGGAACTGCTTCGCAGTGATTCAGAGCAGAAGTGAGACTAAAGCTGGGTTGAAGGGAAGATGAAAGTTTCAAGGGGAAGGACGCCCCTCTCCTACTGAGACGGGATATCAAAGTAGGAAATATCATAACCATGACTGGAGGGAGAAAACTTTAGCAGATGTTGTGATGTAGGGTTCCATCCCAACCAAGATAACCTCCGCTATGTGTTCAGCACTTCATGAGGCACCGTGGCCAGAGAAGCAGTACCCGTCACAGTGAACGTTTGTAAATAAAAAAGTGCAGGGATGGATGCTGAACTGTCACTGATCATCATCAAAGTGGTGTTTTTAAGGGAATATAGAGGGTGGCCATGCCCAATTAAAAGGTCCAGAATAAGCATTGTGGTTGGAGGATCCAAAGTGTACAGAGTGTGTAGTGACCCAAGGTCACCTTAATGACGTCGCCATTGACTGGGTGACAGCCTGACCTGATATTCCAAGGAAAAATGTATTTGGTGATCCATCCTATACATCTGCACCTGCATAATCAATCCCTCATACTCGATGTGGGCGATTAGCAGACACCAAAGCTGCCGCTGTAGCTATAAATGACCTGAACCATTCCATAAGAAGCGCCGCTCTTACGGGCTTAACCTAACTCCTACACCAGCATGAAGAAAGGCCAGACGCTTGCGACATTCCGCTCCGACGTCTCTAATCTGACCTCACCGCCTCTTCAACGCCCGAGTATCAACGCAGCAAACGAGTCAGGCAGTTGGCGCACCACTCGACAATAACCCGTTACCTGAACTCTTGGCGATGTAACTTCAAACTTGAGGCGCCCCTTAACGCCTCCGTCAGCATATGTCCCAACGTGACACCTGACGCTGTCATCTTCTTGCCAGGCTTCATCGTGGTGCTCATCTCTGACGTCCACCCACTGTAGGTCTCGATGAGACCACCACACCTCCTTCAGGAGTACAACGTCGACTCGTCATCCACCACGCACTTCTCCTTCGTGGTCCTGGTTCATCTGACGCCTACCATCATCACAGGTTCCCTGCCAAGCCGGCCTCGTATTTCTCAACCTGTCGCAACTGACTTCTTCTCTCTCTCTCTCTCTCTCTCTCTCTCTCTCTCTCTCTCTCTCTCTCTCTCTCTCTCTCTCTCCCCCCATAATCCTGCTACTCCAATAGCTCGCTGCCCTCTGTTACTTCACTTGGTGTAGCAAGCATATACAATAAAGCACTGTTGTGTCCTCTCTCAGATATACCACTCCAATAAAACCCAACCAGAACATCCGCTAAAAGTGTATCTGTAGTGGGATGGCTTACAAGCAAATAAGAAGTCGAGTATATTAGAAGAGTGTTCGTGACGGTCGGGAACTCGTGATGGGTGTTTGATTTTGTATTCCAAATCGTTAAGGAGGGAAATAAAAGGATAGACTCAGGATACAATGGGATCATTCCAGTTAGAGCCAAAACAATGCTTGTGGTGTACATTGATATCCCCTGCTCAGAGGATTTCAGCATTTGGGTGTGAAGAGTGCCTGGCTTCGTGGCAGGAAGTCAACAATCAAAGAGTTGTACATAGGTGGAAAATCTGGGGAATATGCAGGAAACATAGAACCAAAAGTCATAGAGTTTAGAGAAATCTTGAGCCAGAAGGCATCAAGGTTAGGAAATTCAAGATCCACGAGACAAGGAGGATTTGTATAAAGAAGAGGCACAAACACCGCCCCTGGAGCGGGAATGGAGGTCGAGAGAACAGATTGCTTTGCGTGTAGACAGCCTTGGAAGTCGGGTTTCACAGAGGAGAATGTCAGGAGAAGAAGTGGACAGATGGCCTTCTACGAAGAGAAGGTTAGATGTCAGACTGTTAATGCTGCAGAAATGAATGGAGAAAGATTCAGGTCTGTGGGCTGTGTTCGAACGAGGGGGGTCCGTCCCAGTCACTTAAAGTCGGTGAAGGACCCCTGGGAACCAACCAGACTTCCCCGAGCAGTGGCTCCGCTAAGATTCGGCACCGGAATTTTGGTTGAAAATGTGGTCATGAAAATTACGAAGAAAAGAGAAAAAATTTCAGTAAAGGGGAAAGTGTCTTGTGATTTATTTGTTGCTAAGTGTTGTGCCACGAAGGAGAGGATGTCCTTCGTTGTGTTGTGCCACGAAGGAGAGGGTGCCCTTCGTCGTGTTGTGCCACGAAGGAGAGGGGGTCCTTCGTCATGTTGCGTCACGAAGGAGAGGATGTCCTTCGTCGTGTTGTGTCACAAAGAAGAAGGTGTCCTTCGTCGTGTTGTGTCATGAACTAAAAGGTGTCCTTCGTCGTGTTGTGTCACAAAGGAGAGGGTGTCCTTCGTCGTGTTGTGTCACAAAGGAGAGGGTGTCCTTCGTCGTGTTGTGTCACGAAGGAGAGGGTGCCCTTCGTCGTGTTGTGTCACGAAGGAGAGGGTGCCCTTCGTCGTGTTGTGTCACGAAGGAGAGGGTGTCCTTCGTCGTGTTGTGTCACGAAGGAGAGGGTGTCCTTCGTCGTGTTGTATCACGAAGGAGAGGGTGTCCTTCGCCGTGTTGTGTCACGAAGGAGAGGATGTCCTTCGTCGTGTCTTGTCACAAAGGAGAGGGTGTCCTTCGTTGTGTTGTGTCATGAAGGAGAGGGTGTCCTTCGTCGTGTCTTGTCACAAAGAAGAAGGTGTCCTTCGTCGTGTTGTGTCACGAAGGAGAGGGTGTTCTTCGTCGTGTTGTGTCACAAAGGAGAGGGTGTCCTTCGTCGTGTTGTATCACGAAGGAGAAGGTGTCCTTCGTTGACAGGATGCCGGTAACCCACGTGTGGATATGGCAAGGAGATAAGACACCTGGACGGTCGAGGGAAGGGGTAAGGTGATGGACGAGACAGTGCGGGTTTACTGTGATGTAATCATTGACCATCTGGATATCCAGGTGGCAGTACGTCCCTGGTTGGTGGATGCTACCCACCTATAACCATTGCTCGTACCTGAGTTCTGAAGTATTTCCTTAATAGGAATTTAGTGTCATCTTATCTCACTCACTTGCAGAGTAAACTATATCCTTCCAGCCCACCACATTATGTAATTTGCTACTTATACTTCCACTTTTCCCGTTTTTATGCCACAGGAAACTAAAAACTGAGAGACAAATGTAATGTCTAATATATAACCTGGGCCGCCCCTCACTGCCTCGTTCGGTATTGATTTATACAATGTATTCATGGAGCGTCGAGCACTTCAGAAAACGACCTTTCCAGTCTTCCTTGTTCTGTGACCTTTCCAGTCTTCCATGTTCTGTGACCTTTCCAGTCTTTCATGTTCTGTGAACTTTCCAGTCCTTTATGTTCTATGACCTTTCCAGTCCTTCATGTTCTGTGACCTTTCCAGTCTTTCATGTTCTGTGAACTTTCCAATCCTTTATGTTCTATGACCTTTCCAGTCCTTCATGTTCTGTGAACTTTCCAGTCCTTTATGTTCTATGACCTTTCCAGTCTTCCATGTTCTGTGAACTTTCCAATCCTTTATGTTCTATGACCTTTCCAGTCCTTCATGTTCTGTGACCTTTTCAGTCCTTCATGTTCTGTGACCTTTCCAGTCCTTCAAGTTCTGCGACCTTTCCAGTCTTCCATGTTCTGTGACTTTTCCAGTCCCCTATGCTCTGTGATCTTTCCAACCTTCCATGTACGGCAGCTCATAGTCACCAGTTTACTATCATTTATTTGGTATCAGTTGATACAGTCAGACAAACATAGGTCTAAATAACCTCCGTCTCAGTTGAAAGACAAGAAAATGAGAAAAATAAGAGGAATCCATTAGAGATTAACAGGAGCTCTTCATGCGTTCGTAGATCCAACAATTGAACGTGGAGAGGTAATAGGAAAAGGAAAAGAGGCAAAGGGATTGGAAATTATTCTGTTCATCAAAGAAATCCAATTTTCATATGGGATTACCAGGGGAAAAACAGACAACGAATGATCTCTTGGGCCAGGCCTATGCTGTCTGTTTTGAACTTAAATGTATGAAGTTCCAAATAGATCGATGCAAATTTCCTACAAATAAGACCACAATAGGAAATTACTCCATCCTTATTGAATCTACTCAAGTTCAATGGGGCGCCCTTGGTCCTACAGAACAACTGAAAACTTAAAACAACTGAATATTTACCGTATGTAAATATGCCCATATTTACAATCATTCACAATACGATACCACAGACAAAGGAGTCTGAGGAAATGCCCATTTGGCCAGGCCTCACAATGGTAACCCTGCTTTTATGATATTGTAATATGTCGATTGGTAACATTTCCTGTCATTTGCGTTACTCAATGTTATACTGATGTCATATTTCGATGGAAATGATTAAGTGGAGCAAGCATGATTCTTTGTGAATTTATCTCACATTTTAAGCTTACCAGCCCCAACTGAGATGACACAAGTCGCTTTAACCATTTCGCAATCCATCGGGGGCCATCCGGGATGAAACTCTATGTATCGTGTAAACATAATCTATCTTGAAAACAGATTACTTCGAGATCCTTTATTCTGACTAACCACTTCCCTCCTATACTTGGGCGAACATCTACGTAGTGATCAGTGACAAAGACGATCATATCCCTCTCAAGAAGGTATGGGGAACATTCGTGAAATTTACTTACGAACTAAGTAGCGACAATAATAATCCTCTCCTGGATGTTGCAGATTATGATGAGCACACATGTATCTACATATTGCCTACTGATCTGGTCTTAGTAATGGTAGTGGCGAGGGCGCAGTGAGCTCGTACTACTGCGACGCGTGTTACGTACTCCCTTTTAGGCCCAACTCACTATGTTAATGACATTACTGAAAGGCCTCAGAGATACAAGACTGGCGTCATCAAAGCCTTGCTCTCTGAAGCCTAAAAAGCGGCGTCGAATACTGTACCGGATTCTTCAGCACAGGGTTAGACTTGTATATTTACTGATTCCTATACACTATCAAACTTTGAAGCACCATACACAGTCTCCTCTTGTGACCAGACGTCTTCAGCTCACACGACAGGAGAAAAGAGACCCCGTAGCATTACTTCCAGCGTCACTAATTACACACAACCCAACGACCATCTCAACCTTATTATCTATCCCAAGACAAAGAAGAACCAGGATCCTCCCCAGGGCTCCCACGCATCTAATGGATTCACTTGTCAAGACGGAGTTTGTCAACTAGATAGCATGAAGTGTGTGGGCGTCACCACCACCAGCCACTCATGACGTAGTATCATCATGCAATGGCAGCAAGGTGCGCACACGACACACGGGGCCAACCAGCTGGGGACGAACCTAACAAGACAACAGATGGCAGATTCAACAGAAATACTTATGAACTATAGATAACCCGAACGTTTTCACATCACAAGAGTTCTTCGTACCCAGGAATGATATGATCTGCTACAATCTACAAAACGGTGGATACACTATATCTCTTCAACAACCAATAAGGGACGATATCTTCATCGGATCAATGAGATTCATATCACTTGCGACCCCCCCCCCCAGTGTGACAGCATGCCTTACTCGATCATCCTTCATCATACCACATATTGTCCACAAACATTTCATCTCTAGCCCATTCATTTGATTCTTTACTTTCTCACCTTTGAAGCCCAAGCATCGCATCTCTATAACACCGTTGGGAAAACTATACCATCGAACATGCCCATCTTTGCCCTCCCATGTTAATGCACCAATGATGAGGAGCCCAAGAACCTTCGCCCCCTCACTCACCCTTTGACTTTTCATCTACCATGGTTCCATTCACTGCCATGTCCACTCTCGAATACCTAGAGCACTTCACTTTCTCCAAAAAATTTTCCTTTTAAAATCACATCCCACCTGATTTGTCTCTTTTATCGAAGCTAAACATAATAATCTTTCGTTTATTCTCATATACAGTCAGCCTCCTTTCACACCTTCCCCCAGGACTCCGACACCGGCTTCTGAAGCTTCTCGCTGAAATTTGCCACCAGAGCTGTTTCATCAGCAAACACAAACTCACCTCTCTCTCTCTCTCTCTCTCTCTCTCTCTCTCTCTCTCTCTCTCTCTCTCTCTCTCTCTCTCTCTCTTCTCTTCTCTTTCTATATATATATATATATATATATATATATATATATATATATATATATATGAAAGAAGAAAGTTGAGAGTAAATGTGAATAAGCGCACGGTTATTAGGTACAGTAGGGTTGAGGGTCAAGTCAATTGGGAGGTAAGTTTGAATGGAGAGAAACTGGAGGAAGTAAAGTGTTTTAGATATCTGGGAGTGGATCTGGCAGCGGATGGAACCATGGAAGCGGAAGTGAATCATAGGGTGGGGGAGGGGGCGAAAATTCTGGGAGCCTTGAAGAATGTGTGGAAGTCGAGAACATTATCTCGGAAAGCAAAAATGGGTATGTTTGAAGGAATAGTGGTTCCAACAATGTTGTATGATTGCGAGGCGTGGGCTATGGATAGAGTTGTGCGCAGGAGGGTGGATGTGCTGGAAATGAGATGTTTGAGGACAATATGTGGTGTGAGGTGGTTTGATCGAGTAAGTAATAATAGGGTAAGAGAGATGTGTGGTAATTAAAAGAGTGTGGTTGAGAGAGCAGAAGAGGGTGTTTTGAAATGGTTTGGTCACATGGAGAGAATGAGTGAGGAAAGATTGACCAAGAGGATATATGTGTCAGAGGTGGAGAGAACGAGAAGTGGGAGACCAAATTGGAGGTGGAAGGATGGAGTGAAAAACATTTTGAGTGATCGGGGCCTGAACATGCAGGAGGGTGAAAGGCGTGCAAGGAATAGAGTGAATTGGAACGATGTGGTATACCAGGGTGGACGTGCTGTCAATGGATTGAACCAGGGCATGTGAAGCGTCTGGGGTAAACCATGGAAAGTTCTGTGGGGCCTGGATATGGAAAGGGAGCTGTGGTTTCGGTGCATTATTACATGACAGCTAGAGACTGAGTGTGAACGAATGTGGCCTTTGTTGTCTTTTCCTAGCGCTACCTCGCGCACATGAG
This sequence comes from Panulirus ornatus, assembly GCF_036320965.1. Taxonomy (NCBI): domain Eukaryota; kingdom Metazoa; phylum Arthropoda; class Malacostraca; order Decapoda; family Palinuridae; genus Panulirus; species Panulirus ornatus. The sequence goes on from NC_092249.1 coordinate 7,344,132, forward strand.
GGGGGAGGGGGCTGTTATTTCATGTGTGGCGAGGTGGCGATGGGAATGAATAAAAGGCAGACAGTATGCATTATGTACATGTGTATATATGTATATGTCTGTGTGTGTATATACATGTATACGTTGAGATGTATAGGTATGTATATTTGCGTGTGTGGACGTGTATGTATATATACATGTGTATGTGGGTGGGTTGGGCCATTCTTTCGTCTGCTTCCTTGTGCTACCTCGCTAACGCGGGAGACAGCGACAAAGCAAAATAAAAAAAACAAAAAAAATAAAAAAACATATATATATATATATATATATATATATATATATATATATATATATATATATATATATATATATATATATACATAATTTGGCACTTAACGATCTAAAGGCGTAACATTACGTTAACTTACACCTGTGATGTGGGACACTGATTCCCTTGCACTGTTAATAAATGGAGTCTTTACAGGTCCAAAGGGTGTTGGCGGCAGTGCGAGAGCCTCTGCCTTAATTAAACCTTGAGGAATATATGAGGCCAAGCTCCTGGCTCTGCCCTAAGGTTGGCTGGCTCTGACAACCTCTGTAATACAAGACGATGGATATTAATGTTGGACGTCTAGCACGACGCTCATACCCCATGTCATTACGGATTTCCAGGCGAACAAGTTAAAATGGTGGCTCTGTTGACGTTGATGTTAACGAATGGATCTGTGTTCATGTATTTAGTTGCAGGTAGACTGATGTACGAGAGAAGTCATATGGACATAATCTTAGGGATTAGTCACTGATGACACAGCCCATCCTACTTCGTCTCCATAGGTTTTCTGTTATTCAGACGAAGAAAGGCCACAACCTCTCACACTCATTCTCTAGCTGTCATGTGTAATGCACCGAAACCACAGCTCCCTATCCACATCCAGACCCCACAGACCTTTCTATGGTTTACCCCACACGTTTCACATGCCCTTGTCCAGACCATTGACGGCACGTCGACCACAGTATACCACATCGTTCCAATCTCCTCTATCCCTGGCACGCCTGAGGTAGACTATTCATTCAGATATAAAAGGAATAGATTCATGATGGTTCCAGATTCATGTCAGCTCCGTGGTGTAGCAGTCTGCACAGCCTTCCCTGGGTAAAGCGCCTCGGTTCGAAATTAGGGAACAGATGTCGGTCCACAGTCAACCCAGCTGTTCATGCTTCCCTCAGGGCTGGTCGGTAGACTGGGTATCTGGTTTGGGCTAGACATACTCATATCATTAATGGGATAACCTTGACCAGCGTATTCCCTTGCCAACATAATTCATTTAAAAAAGAAGGTCATATTTAGTTCTCTGACGCTCGAGTGTGACTCCTATGCTCATGGCTGTAAAGTGAAAAATCTATAAAGGAATCCATCCTTCTCCTTGCTACTGACTGCAGCGCAACCTTGAAGCAGCAGGATTCCTGTGGAGAAGGGCACCTGGAGCTATATCAAAAACAGGGTATGTTATGTGAAGTGGTGGAAGTGTATGTGTGTGTGTGTGTGTGTGTGTGTGTGTGTGTGTGTGTGTGTGTGTGTGTGTGTGTGTGTGTGTGTGTATGTGTGTGTGTGAGTGTGGTCGTGATGGAGAAATTTCGCTCTCTGTCGGTAGATCATATCTTGGTCATAGAAGTCAAGTCGGCGATGAACCTTCTAAACTGAGAGAGACATGGAGGCAACATGACGACCTCCTGGTCAGGGAGACGGAAGCAGATGACTCCCTTATAATGTTGTGGTTGAGTTACAGGATTACTGTAGTGGACTAAGACTCAGATGTCCAGAGCTTTTGATGGTACTCATTCCAGATGATGTCCACGAGAATGAGGACAGGATATTCGTTGAGAGAGAGAGAGAGAGAGAGAGAGAGAGAGAGAGAGAGAGAGAGAGAGAGAGAGAGAGAGAGAGAGAGAGAGAGAGAAGAGAGAGAGAGAGAGGTTAAACTGTTATAACTGTATCGAGCTCGAGCGAAAACGTAACAACTTAAGCTATCAAATTTGCTATCATTATTTTGGTTGTGATAATTTTCGAATGTATGAAACATATTAGGCCGGTTTTTACTTGATATACAATACGATCCTCGCATTTCGCTAAAATATATAGAACGCTTTACTCTTACTGAGTTCTGCCTGTTTGTGGTGACATATGACTTCTAGAGAAACGCACACCAGTGAAGGAGTCCACCTGTTTCTTCTGTAAAGAAGCATCGGCTCGAATTCTGTTCGCAGCAGTCTGTCCACAATCTACCTGGCTGTTCATCCCCCCCATTCGGATAGTCAATTGTAAACCAAATGGCGTCCTAGCTACGTCTCTTCGTTGTATATCAACTGACTGTTATATTTATTTCTGATGATGTGATTATTACATGAAAGTGTGTATATTTCATTTTTCTTTTTACTTAGTGGCTGTTTCCCGCGTTAACGAGGTAGCGGAGGGAAACAGACGAAAGAATGGCCCAACCCACCCACATACACATGTATATGCATAAACGCCCACACACGCACATATACATACCCATACATTTCAATGTATACATACTATACAAACACAGACATATACATATATATACACATGTACATAATTCATACTGTCTGCCTTTATTCATTCCCATCGCCACCCCGCCACACATGGAATAACAACCCCCTCCCCCCTCATGTGTGCGAGGTAGCGCTAGGAAAAGACAACAAAAGCCCCATTCGTTCACACTCAGTTCACACTCAGCGTTAATAACCTGACTTTCATTGGAGCATTCACCTGGCCGTACCGTCTCAGCTAACATAAGTAAGAGAAAAGTAACAATTCGCTCAGCTTTCCCCATCTCTCCCAACTCCAGGTTGGGGGATACCATCTGATCTGGGCTTCTCCGTCCAAATAAAAATAATGAAAAAAAAGAGAAAAAAAAAAAGATGAAAGAAAAATTGCCCCTGGAGTACCAGAGGCCGATACAATATACCGGAACGTATTTCATTCAATTAAAACTGCAACAAGAGAGGGGAAAAATGAATTCTTTTCAATTCAATTAATTTCTTGAATTAAAGTACACCGCTCTGGAACAGAGGCCATTCTGAATAATTCCTAAATCGTTTGCATTTCAAAGCAGGAAAATTCAGCGAATTTTTTTAAATAAAGGTTACAGGACTGTGAACAGCCTTTCGTGATAAAAGAAAAAAAGAACCGGAATTTTGCATAAGCATTTGCATATTGAAAATACAAAATGTTTATTGTGAGTCCATCGAGAGTGTGCATATAAACTTCTGACACCAAACACTGCCATAATGTTGCTACCTAGGCAAAGTAGATACATCGAAATGGTAATTCTACTCTGTGTGTGTGTGTGTGTGTGTGTGTGTGTGTGTGTGTGTGTGTGTCTGTGTCTGTGTGTGTATCTGTTTGGGTGAGTGTGTTACTCTGTGTGTGTGTGTGTGTGGGTGTGTGGGTGTATGTATCTGTGTGGGTGAGTGTGTTACTCTGTGTGTGTGTGTGTGTGTGTGTGTGTGTGTGTGTGTGTGTGTGTGTGTGTGTGTGTGTGTGTGTGTGTGTGTGTGTGTGTGTGTGTGTGTGTGTGTGTGTGTGTGTGTACTGTGTGGGTGTGTTACTGTGTGTGTGTGTGTGTGTGTGTGTGTGTGTGTGTGTGTGTGCGCGTGTGATCATGAAGAATATCTTAATCAGGAACTCACCAGAGTTCTACAGGATGCATTTATAGAGTGCTATGTAGAAATTGTGATAAGTCTTATGTTAAACTTAAGCAACATAAATATAGTATGACAACAGGACAAGAATCAAATGTCTTGTTTAATCACGTTGATAATTATGATCATTGTATCAAATAAAATAATGCCATTTCATTTATAAACTCTAACTCATGTAGCACGAGATATATCAGTGAATCTTCCTTTGTTAAATACAAAAAATATTGTAACATTAATATTAGTGAAGGTCTATACAAATTGGATAACTTTCTTGTCGATAAAGATTGTAAATAGTTCCGCTTTTGATCCATATAATATGCGTGAGTGTCAGGGAGGAAGGTTTGGTAAACAGAGAAGAGGTAGTGAAAGCTTTGCGGAAGATGAAAGCCAGCAAGGCGGCGGGTTTGGAGAGGAATCTATTTAAAAAGGGTTGTCTGTGTTGTTGACTGGTTGGTAAGGATATTCATTGTATGTCTGGTTCATAGTGAAATGCCTGAGGACTGGCGGAATGCATGAATAGTGCCATTGTATAAAGGCAAAGGGGATAAAGATGAGTGTTCAAATTACAGAGGTATAAGTTTGTTGAGTATTCCTGGGAAATTATATGGGAGGGTATTGATTGAGAGGGTAAAGGCATGTACAGAGCATCAGATTGGGGAAGAGCAGTGTGGTTTCAGAAGTGGTAAAGGGTGTGTGGATCAGGTGTTTCCTTTGAAGAATAATTGTAAGAAATGCTTAGAAACATAAATGGATTTGTATGTAATATTATTGGATCTGGAGAAGGCATATGATAAAGTTAATAGAGATGTTCTATGGAAAGTATTAAGAGTATGTGGTGTGGGAGGCAAGTTGCTAGAAGCAGTGAAAACATTTTATAGAGGGGTTGTTAAGGAGGTGAATGATAGCGTTTTGGGGAGAGGGGCAAGTATGCAGTCTGTTGTAGATGAGCGGGCTTGGTAAGTGAGTCAGTTGCTGTTCGCTGATGATACAGCGCTGGTGGCTGATTCGTGTGAGAACTGCAGAAGCTGGTGACTGAGTTTGGTAAAATGTGTGAAAGAAAAAAACTGTGAGTGGATGTGAAGAAGAGCAAGGTTATTAGGTTCAATAGGGTGGAGGGACAAGATGATTATGAGGTAAGTTTGAATGGAGGAAAACTGAAGGAAGTGAAGTGTTTTAGATATCTTGGGGTGGATTTAGTAGCAGATGGTACCATGGAAGCGGAAGTGAGTCACAGAGTGGGGGAGGGAGCTAAGGTTCTGGGAGCGTTGAAGAATGTATGGAAGGCGAGAACGTTATCTCGGAAAGCAAAAATGGGTATGTTTGAATGATTAGTGGTTCAAGCAATGTTGTAGGGGTGTGAGGCGAGGGCTATACTGTAGATAGGGTTGTGCGGAGGAGGGTGGATGTGTTGGAAATTAAATGTTTGAGGACAATATGTGGTGTGAGGTGGTTTGATCGAGTAAGCAATGAAGGGGTAAGAGAGATGTGTGGTAATGAGCAGACTGTGGTTGAAAGAGCAGAGGAGGGTGTATTGAAATGGTTAGGTCACATGGAGAGAATGTGTGAGGAAAGATTGACCAAGAGGATATGTGTCAGAGGTGGAGGGAACGAGAAGTGATACGCCAAATTAGAGGTGGAAGGATGGAGTGAAAAAGATATTAAGCCATCGGGGTCTGAACATACAGGAGAGTGAAAGGCGTGCAAGGAATAGAGTGAATTGGAACGATGTGGT
>NC_092249.1:7354568-7412068 GCF_036320965.1 Panulirus ornatus
TCGCACATTATTCTATTTTCATTTTCATATATATATATATATATATATATATATATATATATATATATATATATATATATATATATATATATATATATATATATATATATATATATATTATTTATCTATTTCTAATTACACTTTGTCGCTGTCATACGCGTTAGCGAGGTAGCGCAAGGAAACAGACGAAAGAATGGCCCTACCCACCCACATACACATGTATATACATACACGTTCACACACGCACATATACATACCTATACACCTCAACGTATACATACATATACACACAGAGACATATACATATATTCTTTCTTTCATACTATTCGCCATTTCCCGCGTTAGCAAGGTAGCGTTAAGAACAGAGGACTGGGCCTCTGAGGGAATATCCTCACATGGCCTCGTTCTCTGTTCCTTCTTTTGGAAAATCAAAAAAAAACGAGAGGGGAGGATTTCCAGCCCCCCGCTCCCTCCCCTTTTAGTCGCCTTCTACGACACGCAGGGAATACGTGGGAAGTATTCTTTCTCCCCTATCCCCAGGGATAATATACATATATACATATATACACACGTATATGATTCATACTGTCTGCCCTTATTCATTCCCGTTGCCACCCAACCACACATGAAATGACAACCCCCTCCCCCACATGTGCGCAAGGCAACGCTAGGAAAAGACAACAAAGGCCACATTCGTTCACACTCAGTCTCTAGCTGACATGTATAATGCACCGAAACTACAGCTCCCTTTCATCTAGGCCTCACAAAACTTTCCATGGTTTACCCCAGGCGCTTCACATGCCCTGGCTCAGTCCATTGACAGCAAGTCGACCCTGGTATACCACATCGTTCCAATTCACTCTATTCCCTGCACGCCTTTCACCCTCCTGCATGTTCATGCCCCGATCACTCAAAATCTTTTTCACTCCATCTTTTCACCTCCAATTTGGTCTCCCACTTCTCCTCGTTCCCTCAACCTTTGACACATATCCTCTTTGTCAATCTTTCCTCACTCATCCTCTCCATGTGACCAAACCATTTCAAAACACCCTCTTCTGCTCTCTCAATCACACTTCTTTTTATTACCAAATATATCTCTTACCCTTTTATTACTTACTCGGTCAAACCACCTCACATCACATATTGTCCTCAAACATCTCATTTCCAACACATCCACCCTCCTGCGCACAACTCTATCCATAGCCCACGCTTCGCAACCATACAACATTGTCGGAACCACTTATATATATATATATATATATATATATATATATATATATATATATATATATATATATATATATATATATATACTCTTCGCCATTTCCCGCGTTAGCGAGGTTGCCTTAAAAACAGAGGGCTGGGCCTTTGAGGGAATATCCTCACCTGGCCCCCCCTCTCTGTTCCTTCTTTTGCAAAATTAGAAAAAAAAAAAGAAAGGGGAGGATTTCTAGCTACCCGCTCCCTCCCCTTTTAGTCGCCTTCTACGACACGCAGGGAATACGTGGGAAGTATTCTTTCTCCCCTATCCCTAGGGATATATATATATATATATATATATATATATATATATATATATATATATATATATATATATATATATATATATATAGTTGGAAGGTAAGTTTGAATGGAGAAAAACTGGAGGAAGTGAAGTGTTTTAGATATCTGGGAGTGGATTTCGCAGCGGATGGAACCATGGAGTCAGAAGTGAGTCACAGGGTGAGGAAGGGGGCGAATGTTCTGGGAGCGTTGCAAAATGTGTGAAAGGCGAGAACATTATCTCGGAAAGCAAAAATGTCTATGTTTGAAGGAAAAGTGTTCCAACAATGTTATATGGTTGCGAGGTGTGAGCTATAGGCAGAGTTGTGCGGAGGAGGGTGGATGTGTTGGAAATGAGATGTTTGAGGACAATATGTGGTGTGAGGTGGTTTGATCGAGTAAGTGAAGAAAGGGAAAGATAGATGTGTGGTAATAGAGTGTGGTAGAGAGAGCAGAAAAGGGTGTTTTGAAATGTTTTGGTCACATGGAAAGAATGAGTGAGGAAAGATTGACGAAGAGGATATATGTGTAAGAGGTGGAGGGAACGAGGAGAAGTGGTAGACCAAACTGGAGATGGTAGGATAGAGTGAAAAAGATTTTGAGCGATCGGGGCCTGAACATGCAGGAGGGTGAAAGGCATGCAAGGAACAGAGTGAATTGGAACGATGTGGTATACCGGGGTCGACGTGCTGTCAGTGGACTGAACCAGGGCATGTAAAGCGTCTGGGGTAAACCACGGAAAGTTTTGTAGGGCCTGGATGTGGAAAAGGAGCTGTGGTTTCGGTGCATTATACATGGCAGCTAGAAACTGAGTGTGAACGAATGTCGCCTTTGTTGTCTTTTCCTAGCGCTACCTCCATGCGGAGGGAGGGGGTTGTTATTTCATGTGTGGCGGGGTAACGACGGGAAGGAATAATGACAGCAAGTATGAATTATGTATATGTGTATATATGTATATGTCTGTGTATGTACATATATGTATATATTGAAATGTATAGGTATGTATATGTGCGTGTGTGGACGTGTATGTATATACATGTGTATATGGGTGGGTTGGGCCATTCTTTTGTCTGTTTCCTTGCGCTACCTCGCTTAAGCGGGGGACAGCGACAAAGTATAATTTGATTATAAAAGGACCACAATTGTGTGCATGATCAAGTATATTTCTATGAGTCCACCGGGAAAATGAAACAGATAAGTTCCCAAGTGCACTTTCGTGTAATAATCACATCATTAGGGGAGATACAAGAAAGAAATATAACAATCAGTTGATATACAACGAACAGACGTAGCTAGGACGTCATTTGGTGAACAAGTGATTTGTCCAAGACAGACAACTAACGTATCATAAACTTATCATATGGACAAGGAGGTGAATTGTTTACAAATTTTATCAACAATAAAGTTATCCAGTTTGTATACACCTTCAGTAATATCAAGGTTATAATTCTTTGTGTATTTGATAATAGAAGATTCAATGATATTTCTCGTGGCACTGTAGTTAGAGTTAATAACTGAGATGGCATTACTCCAGTCAATACAATGATCATAATTCTTAATGTGATTAAACAAGGCATTTGATTCTTGTCCTGTTCTTATACTATATTCATATTGCTTACGTATAACAGAAAGATCCTTACCAGTCTGCCTAATATAGAACTCATCACCATTTCTACATGGCACTTTATAGATGCATCCAGGAGAATTTTCTAGTGAGTTCCTGATTAAGATATTCTTTATAGTATCATTGTTGCTGTAGGCAACATTTACATTAAAGGATTTAAGCAACATTAAAAGTAAAGTAAAATTATTATTAAAAGGGAGAGCTAAAAGATTTTTACTGTCAGTGGGAGGTTTGGGTTCAACTCTATATAATTATTTCTTTGCTAACTTAAGGGATTTATCAATGAAAGATCTAGGGTACTTTAATTTAGATCCAATAGACTATATCATCTCAAACTCATCATTGGTAAACTCTTGACTACAAATACGTAATGGCCCTTAGGAACACAGATTGAAATGATGATGACTTAACTCTGTCATGATGAGATGAGTATGAATATGCCGTAGTAGAGGGAGAGCAGTCATCAGTATGAGCGAGACCAACCACTCCCTCCAATAATGTTCTAATGACAATGTCTTCTCTCGAGCAGATGATTTACGACTTTTTTTTTTTGGTTGAGTTTTCCTGTTATGAGGTCTGCTTCTCCCAGTGTGGGAGATTTATTGGACACTTTCATTATCTCTCTTACCCAGCTTGTTATCTTTATCTTAATGCCGCTTCTTTTATTTCCTATTCTTGTGATATGATAATGGCTCTTGTCTAAGGAGTCATTGTACCTACTGGACTTACTGCTGTTAATATATTCTTCCCAGTTTATAGATACAAATATAACGTGTACTAACACGTAGATTCGATATATGTAACCATTATATATGTTCTTGGGATCGAACCCCAGACCTTGTGACTGGTGAACCACTGACAAAGATCGTTTCATCAGGCTTGGACAGATATTGACCAAAATGTTGTGTGTGTGTGTGTGTGTGTGTGTGTGTGTGTGTAATGTTTGAAAAAATGAGAAAAAATTTTTTCAAGATGCTGCTGCTTCGTTACGACTACTTGTGATCGCTAGAGGTTATCATTTGATGGTTGGTGTTGTTCAAGTGGGATTACTATGGGAGTCCATAGCCATGGTTTATGTAAAACCCCTTAATGAAGACATGAATGACCCAACTAAGACATTAATGACCCAACTAAGACATTAATGGCCCAATTAAGACATTGATCACCCAACTAAGTCAATGGACTGCCAAGATATACTTTGACCACTCACTTTCCTTTAGGTTAAAGAAAGGTCAATAACCTTCTTACATTTGATACCTAAATACAGTGAGTCCACATAATATGATACTGACGCGTCTGTGTGCACACTCAGTGGAATATCTTACCATCTCACTGGTTGTAACACTGCTAACATAATCAGTCATGACGCATGGTTCCACGGGCATCATTACATTCCATATCTAAGGCTACTAACACTATCAAAAATAATGTGGTATGCATCCTAACACAACTGTTGATAATAGTTAAACAACCTAATCCATAAATGTCAGGGGACACCTTGTTAATGCATTTACCCTATAGACAAGCCTTGTTTTAGCTTGATTCCTTTCATATTGACAAGCGGCTCTGCTTACTCACAGGTGGCAGAGGTTCACTTTAAGCATACATGTCCTTCCGGTCAGGTTGGTCTGCACGTGCACGGAGATCCGGGCATGCGACGGTCAACGTTCACAAGGTCAATATTCATTGCAGCACAGCGTACGCCCTTGGTACGGCTCACTGTTTCCGTCCACACATTCTCTTTAGCCCCAAACTGGCGCACGGCACGACCCCGACTGGTGCACGGCACGACCACAACTAGTGCACGGCACGACCCCAACTAGTGCACGGCACGACCCTGACTGATGCACGGCACGACCCTGACTGGTGCACGGCCCACTGAAGTTATCAGTGTCTCTTGTGGACATATTATGGGCTTGTCACCCTGACAGGGAGGACGAACCTCGCACACTTTATTATAACCCTTTTTTGTAACAGATCGAGAAGTAGTTTACCGAGATTCTCGGATATGATGATATTATTCACCCCAGGGTAGGCAACTGTCTCCTCGGGAATAAGATACTCACAGACACTGAGCCTCGTCTGTGTACCGCGTGATAGATTGCATATGTTAGGGTTACTTCAACTAAGCCACTCTGTCACTTTTCCACACTCGATACATTTTGGTGGTGGTGTCATCATTTGAAACTGTCTCACTATAGGTTCTCACTCGGGCTTGGGAAGTGAGTCAGTTGTTGTTCGCTGATGATACAGCGCTGGTGGCTGATTCGGGTGAGAAACTGCAGAAGCTGGTGACTGAGTATGGTAAAGTGTGTAAAAGAAGAAAGCTGAGAGTTAATAGAGTGAATAACGATGTGGTATACCGAGGTCGACTTGCTGTCAATGGATTGAAGCAGGGCAAGTGAAGCGTCTGAGGTAAACCATGGAAAGTTTTGTGGGGCCTGGATGTGGAAAGGGATCTGTGGTTTCGGTATTATACATGACAGCTAGAGACTAAGTGTGAACGAATGTGGCCTTTCTCTTCTTTTCCTAGCGCTACCTCGTGCGTATGCGGTGGGAGGGGGTTGTCATTTCATGTGCGGCACGGTGGCGACGGGAATGAATAAAGGCAGCAAATATGAATTATGTACATGTGTTTATATGTATATGTCTGAGTATGAATATACACGTATACGTTGAAATGTATGGGTATTTATGTGCGTGTGTGGACGTGTATGTATATGCATGTTTATGTGGATGGGTTGGGCAATTCTTTCGTCTGTTTCCTTGCGCTACCTCGCTAACGCGGGAGACAGCGACAAAGTATGATAATAATAAAAAAGATGTGTATGTGTAGGTATATCTATTCATGTATATATGTGTGTATGTGAGTGGGTGTGTCTTTCTTCGTCTGTTTCCTGGTGCTATCTCGCTAACGCGGGAAACGGTGATCACACACACACACACACACACACACACACACACACACACACACATGCACACACACACACACATACAAACCAAGCACGCACACCTATACGCAATTCCTAATCTACCAAACCTAAACGAAAACGGGAATGTGGAACGAAGAATTGAGCATGGTTTATTAACGTTCATAATCTTATCCTTCGTTGTACCTTTATCAGTTGATTACATAGAATATGATCAATAAAGCATTTTGGTTGGTTGGTTGGTTGTGTGGTTAGAGGCGTATCAACTGTCGGATCATTAGTGTTGTCAAGGTCCTCAAGCTACCATATCCAACCATCAAGAAACCTTTCCACACCTTCTTCAGGAGTTAAGGATGACTCTAAAGCCACATACACTCTGTGTGTTGTCCCTAGGGAATATACAATCTTTATCTGACATATTCATAGACAAGCACTCATATTCAAATCTTCCCCAGAAACGTACTAAAACATGATTACTCAAGATGTCTCCCTAACACGCACTTCTTTACGACGTGATGGAAGAGAGAGAGAGAATATCAAAAAAATGTATTCTTGAATTTGTTATAATCTTTATTTCTTTCGCCTCACTCGTCCCACTCATTGTCGAAGATCCCATTCACCAGAAAACTTTTCCGAGAAATCCTCGGGCCTGCTCATGCACACCACAACTCATCATTCTTGCTCGAAGGGACTTCGTTCAGCATCCTCATTATCGTACCTTTCTTCGGATGAATACCGCCTCCTGCAGCGTGAGGAACCGTGAAGTGTACGCTGCTACCTGGCCGCTGCAGATCGCTTCCCTGATACACAAAGACACCCGCATTGCGGTGGCGTCCGCTCCCTCCTCTCCACACCAACCACCTACCCACCCACCCGTTCACCTCCGGTCTAAGGGCATCGACGTCTCCAACCCACAGCCCACCTAGGACCTTCTGGCCTTCAGCCCCACCTCCTTGCTTGAGGAGGTTTTGCCTGAGAGCCGATGACATGATGAGGGGGAGAAGTGGATGGGAATAATCCTTCGCTTTTACCAGCCAGCCAGCCAGCCAGATGCTGCTGGCCAGAGCGCCCTCTTCGGAGGGTGTGAAAAATATGGGAAGCAAGCACGAAGGAGTCTATGGACGAGCGATGATGACGGCAGTATTACCAACAGTGGCAGCAGCAACGGTGGAAGGAATTCGATATGAACAGCAGCAAAGGAAACAGTAGCCACAACAATAACATCAAGAGCAGCAGTAGAAACGGGAGCCAAAACAGGAGCAACATCAACAGGAGCAGCAAGACTGGAGTCACAATAGGGCAACCAAAACATCAGCTGCAACAGTTAGCAACATCAACAGTAGCAGTAAAGACTGCACCACAACAGCAGCAACATCAACAGTAACAGCAAGAACAGCAGCCAAAACAATAGCCACATCAACAGTATGGGTAAAAGCAGTAGCTACAACAGTACCATCAACTTCAGTAATAACAACAGTAAGAGTGTCAACAGGATCAACAACAGTAAAGAGCGTGAACAACGGTGTCAACGAGTGTGGCAATGTGGAGAGTATCAACAGTAGTAAACATATCAACAGGGTCAATAACAGTAGGAACAGCTATATCAACAACAGTAGATGTATCAACGGGTTCAACAACAACAGGAAGAGCGGTAGCTGTATCAACAACAGTGTGTGTTTCACAAATGTTAGTCTCCATTTCCAGACCTTTCTTTACCTATGAAGAATCACTGTCATTAGGCAGTGTTAGCGCGTAGCGACCACCGCTGGATCATCTAAAACTAAGTATCAGGAGTCGTGGGCGTTTCGTGTTGTCGAGTATTATATGTTTCATTAAGGGAAGACGAGCATAGATGAGTTCGATGCACATGCGTTGTTGATTCACAACACGGCACCAGGGATCTCCGATGACAGGAGGTGACGATGGCGAGCCTGATGCTGTAGCTTCTTGCCCCAGCTGTTGGTTGAGGCCCAAGTGACGGCTCAAGAGAGAGAGAGAGGCTGGACGACCAGTGCATTTAGCGAAAGGCAGTCCAGGAGAGTCCATGAATGCTCTTGGATGTCTGCCTCTGCATTTGTTCTAGTTGCCTCTGTTGTGCAGTCGATTAGAAGGAAGAACAGATGGGGTTGATATGGGTAAATTTGAAATGTTTTAAGTTCAAGTGCTGAGAGTTTAAGTGTCCTAAGTGGTCGAAGGATTTAGAGGCTACAGCTGGAAGGTTTTGGTACCGAGATGTTTGTTCCAGTTTTAGAGGCTACAGCTGGAAGGTTTTGGTACCGAGATGTTTGTTCCAGTTTTAGAGGCTACAGCTAGAAGCTTTTGGTACCGAGATGTTTGTTCCAGTTTTAGAGGCTACAGCTGGAAGGTTTTGGTACCGAGATGTTTGTTCCAGTCCTAGAGGCTACAGCTGGAAGGTTTTGGTACCGAGATGTTTGTTCCAGTTTTAGAGGCTACAGCTGGAAGGTTTTGGTACCGAGATGTTTGTTCCAGTTTAGTGACGATGAGACGATTGATGGACGAAGTTGGGACAGGTACTGGAAGCGGGTATGGTGTGTATCACGAAGGTCTTATTCTTGTTTTTTCTCTCTCTCTTTGGTTGATGGTGACCTCTTTACCCAGTGAGGAATATGTTGAGGGTCTAATATTGACGGGATAACTGTAGTCGATGCGCATCTAAAGATTACAAATTGTCAATGTGCTTCCATCGAGCAGGGGTATCCAACAGAGTACCATTCATGGTGAGGAGCACAAAGGTCCCATCTATACTTCATGTAGGAAGCTACAGGAAGTCGTAGATTGTCTCGCGGAAGCGAAGAGACTGACAACGCTCACCGAAGACGTCTCCAAGAAATGGAATGAGACTTCTCCTCGGCTCTAGGATCATCACTCCTGACTAAAGTCGGAAGCTCTTCTCTTTAAGTCGACGAAGGTGAAAGCCACAGAGGTCACAGCGCCTCTCCAGGCTGTGACAAAGGAGTCTAACGAGGCAGTGGATAAAAGATGAAGTCATGTAATTACTCTACTGATGATCTATGGAACTTGTAGATCCAGTTTGATGAGAGCCACAAAGGCCTTACACTAGTCTGTGACACCTAAGGACCAAGGAAACTAACGAAGCACTGGATAAAAGATGAGGTCTTCTCATGCCTCACTGATGAGGGTCTTTGGAACTTATGATATCTTTACAAGCCGAATTACGTACAAAATATCCACGGAGTAAGCTGGATATGAGGAATAATTGCAAATGGTCATAATAATGCTGGGAGTCCATTGACTAGCTATCTTAGGTACTGGAGAGCGGGGTAATTAGACTAATGGAGAAAAGCGCTGATAATGCAGCAGAGGAGTTTACCAAACTGCGAGTCGAAGGCTGTAAAAGAACGCTTTTCCTTGAGGCAGTTTAGCCAGTATGTTTGTGTAATTACCTATTTCCACGGACACGAGGGAGGGAGTTCTATACTCGTGGGTCCCATCTCTTGAACTTTTTTTTTGCAATCATACAACTTTTAAAAATTCTGTATACTTCCTGAATTCTAAAGTTCGTCACTGTGTTTTTTTTGTTTTCTGTTCATCCACTGTTCTTGTATCATGATATAAAAAAATTCTTTAGATATTTTCGAACAAGCTTTACGGGCCTCCGTGGCGTAGTGGTAAGCGTTCAACTAAATTGATGCATTTCATTCACGGGCAGATGGGGGCGAGCCTGCATAGGCTCGATCCTTGTCGCAGTAGTTGTCCCACAGTCCAATTGGCCGTTCATCCTCTTCAATGGCTGATCGATTCATTGGGCACCTGGCTTAGGCAATCTATCCATGTATTTGCGTATTTATACATCTATGCATATATATATATATATATATATATATATATATATATATATATATATATATATATATATATATATGTATATATATATATCGAACATACAAAGCTCCAACAGCCAGGATCGAACCTGGGACCCCTTGTGCAAGAGGCAAGCATGTAACCGCTAGGCTAAGGGACTGTATAATAGGAAACAACTATTCGAAATACTAAGTACTCGAATACACTTCGTCTCACAATGGTGAGCAACGGGGTCTATCGGTTGTTTCCGAACAGAACACATAGCCAGCTGATAGCGTTTTACCGAACCTGACTGTACATCGCGGAGTTATATGAATACGAATAAAGTGTTTATGAACGCGCACCTTCATAGAACATACAAAGCTCCAACAGCCAGGATCGAACCTGGGACCCCTTGTGCAAGAGGCAGGCATGCTAACCGCTAGGCTAAGGGACTGTGTCGAACCTGGGACCCCTGGGAAGAGCTTGTGAGATATTATCTTCGTGAAACTCAATGCAGTTTTAATATCTGTCATTGGACTATTCTTCCCCTTGACCCTTCTCCTAAAGTGGGACTCTTGTCAACGGGTCGGGGATAATGTTGACTCCCAAGTCCTTCTCTCACATAGATTCCTGCGGCTTATATCCAGGTAAATAAGAGTTCATATAGAGATCCTCCTTCACTGTGGCTTACCCTTATTGCATTACACTTATTCAGGTCGAACTTTCAAGAACAGGTGTATCATACCCAGACTCGTATCTGTCCTAGTGAGCGACCTCGCACTCATCACTAGTATCCCATGGCCAACCAAACATCATTTTTACCCCACGTTCATCCTGCACCATTCCATTAGCATCGAAATATAAAGGGGGACAGCAGATGATAGAAGAAATGAAAAGGAAATAATCCGGGACAGTTCACTTAGTTGTCTTCTGCAAGCGCATTCATTCTAGGCGAATTTGTTCCTGTGCTTTGAGTGGAGGCTGGGTGCTTTTTCCTTTCCTTCCACAAATGGAACTGCATTGTGCTCGCACTTACCGAGGAACCTCGGCACTGCGCTCCCACAACAGCTACAAATGGAATTCTCCTCTCCAGGCTAATGTGCGATGATGAAACAATGGGACAGATAGGTAGAGACGACCAATTTTTTCCACGAAAGAATTCGCAGTTTGTGTGACATGTGGCCAATGGCCTAGGAGATGGAGTTTCATCTATTTGATAGAAATGTGCGTTGCCTTGAACTCTCAGCAAGGAAAATAAACATGGACAGTGTCTCATAGAACTGAGATTATCCCATTCGATCACATTTTTCTTCCACACGTTTCCACTGACGTTTCTCGTAGGTATCATATAACATAGGTATCACCTAATGTAGGTATCACCTATCGTAAGTGTCACCTAACGTAGGTATTACCTAATGTATGTATCACCTATCGTATGTATCACATAACGTAAGTATCACCTATCGTAGGTTTCACCTAATACAGCTGGCAATCTCAGTATTAGGCATGTATTCACGATAACTTTTGACTAAGTTTCTAGAATTTACAATATCTCGGATGATTGCATTGAGATGATATATATATATATATATATATATATATATATATATATATATATATATATATATATATATATATATATATATATGTATATATATATCCCTGGGGATGGGGAGAAAGAATACTTCCCACGTATTCCCTGCGTGTCGTAGAAGGCGACTAAAAGGGGAGGGAGGGGGGGCTGGAAATCCTCCCCTCTCGTTTTTTTTTTTTTTATTTTTCCAAAAGAAGGAACAGAGAACGAGGCCAGGTGAGGATATTCTCTCAGAGGCCCAGTCCTCTGTTCTTAACGCTACCTTGCTAACGCGGGAAATGGCGAATAGTATGAAAGAAAGAAATATATATATGTATATATATATATATATATATATATATATATATATATATATATATATATATATATATATATATATATATATATATATATATATATATATGTATATATATACATATATATATATATATATATATATATATATATATATATATATATATATACATATATATATATATACATATATATATATATATATATATATATATATATATATATATATATATATATATATATATATATATATATATAAATGTGAATAAGAGCAAGGTTATTAGGTACAGTAGGGTTGAGGGTCAAGTCAATTGGGAGGTGAGTTTGAATGGAGAAAAACTGGAGGAAGTGAAGTGTTTTAGATATCTGGGAGTGGATCTGTCAGCGGATGGAACCATGGAAGCGGAAGTGGATCATAGGGTGGGGGAGGGGGCGAAAATTTTGGGAGCCTTGAAAAATGTGTGGAAGTCGAGAACATTATCCCGGAAAGCAAAAATGGGTATGTTTGAAGGAATAGTAGTTCCAACAATGTTGTATGGTTGCGAGGCGTGGGATATGGATAGAGTTGTGCGCAGGAGGATGGATGTGCTGGAAATGAGATGTTTGAGGACAATGTGTGGTGTGAGGTGGTTTGATCGAGTAAGTAACGTAAGGGTAAGAGAGATGTGTGGAAATAAAAAGAGCGTGGTTGAGAGAGCAGAAGAGGGTGTTTTGAAATGGTTTGGGCACATGGAGAGAATGAGTGAGGAAAGATTGACCAAGAGGATATATGTGTCGGAGGTGGAGGGAACGAGGAGAAGAGGGAGACCAAATTGGAGGTGGAAAGATGGAGTGAAAAGGATTTTGTGTGATCGGGGCCTGAACATGCAGGAGGGTGAAAGGAGGGCAAGGAATAGAGTGAATTGGAGCGATGTGGTATACAGGGGTTGACGTGCTGTCAGTGGATTGAATCAAGGCATGTGAAGCGTCCGGGGTAAACCATGGAAAGCTGTGTAGGTATGTATATTTGCGTGTGTGGACGTGTGTATGTACATGTGTATGGGGGGGTTGGGCCATTTCTTTCGTCTGTTTCCTTGCGCTACCTCGCAAACGCGGGAGACAGCGACAAAGTATAAAAAGAAAAAAAAAAAAAAAATATATATATATATATATATATATATATATATATATATATATATATATATATATATATATATATATATATATATATATATATATATATATGTATGTATGTATTTAACCACCAGATTATTCACTCACTAAATATCACTGATTCATTATAACTTCCGTAAAGTTAACAGTTGATCCGGGTGTAACTACATTATTTTGCCATATAGTTAGATAGTATCATATGATCATTGCCTCTTAATGAAGGTTTAAGGCTTCTACATGAAGGCTTAAGGCTTCAACATAAAGGTTGAAGGCTTCTACATGAAAGCTTAAGGCTTCAACATAAAGGTTGAAGGCTTCTACATGAAGACTTAAGGCTTCTACATGAAGGCTTAAGGCTTCAACATAAAGGTTTAAGGCTTCTACATGAAAGCTTAAGGCTTCAACATAAAGGTTGAAGGCTTCTACATGAAGGCTTAAGGCTTCTACATGAAAGCTTAAGGCTTCAACATAGAGGTTTAAGGCTTCTACATGAAGGCTTAAGGCTTCTACAGGAAGGTCTAAGGCTTCTAAATGAAGGTCTAAGGCTTCGACATGAAGGCTTAAGGCTTCAACATAAAGGCTTACGGCTTCTACATGAAGGCTTAAGGCTTCAACATAGAGGTTTAAAGCTTCTACATGAAGGCTTAAGGCTTCTACATGAAGGCTTAAGGCTTCAACATAAAGGCTTAAGGCTTCTACATGAAGGCTTAAGGCTTCAACATAAAGGTTTAAAGGCTTCTACATGAAGGCTTAAGGCTTCAACATAGAGGTTTAAAGCTTCTACATGAAAGCTTAAAGTTTCAACATAGAGGTTTAAAGCTTCTACAGCTTTATCATTACCAACCTTCTACACTGAGCTTTGTAATCAAACTCAGCATGAATGGTGGTTTTCCGTGGTTGCTCTCATAGTTCTTAGCTTCCATCAGGAAAATGGTCGGCAAACATTCATCACTCGTTGTTTATTTCGAAGTTAGAAAATAATGTCAAAGCAAGAATAAGCTTTTCCGGTCTGTCTTCGAGCCAAGGCATAATTTACACCATTATCCTTGAACATCCCTGACCGCCATTATCTTCAGTTGATCTCGCTCGTACTGTGTTTTGTTTCTCCCTAAAGGTCATCTTTCATTTCCTGTACATTTCAAGAGCAGTATTTTTCTCTTATACCAGGAATCACTACAACATTACAGTCATTATTTCAACGTATCCCAGGACCATTCAGCCACCGATGCAACTACTATTATAATGAAACTGAGCACTCACTACTCAACAGCCTTGCACTCTCCGCACATAGACGCATACACATCACAACACTTGATGATCCCGTGGTTTCGATCAGTGGACGTGGCCAGCTTCCCGAGTGCTGCAGGAACCTCTTAAGAATTAGAAGCGACCCCTGTTTAGTATTCTTATGGGCCGTATTGACTTGAGTTCAAGGAGCAGAAGCGATGCTTCCTCTCGTTGTTTTCGACTTTCCTCACTAGAGGTGTGAAGGGTGACTTCTTTATGCCAATATCAAGATGCATAAGACCATTCAGTTCTGAGATCATGATTTCCATTTAGATTTGACTTAGGGTCGTGAAAAATTTTCCTGCATAGTGAAAATCCATGAAAATATCTTTATTTGGCCAAGATAAACCCTAGGTGTAAATTGCAATTTCTAAATACAGTCGGATTTTAGAAAAACAGAGTTTCCCTTGCGTATATCCTGGTGGCAGTTCAAAAATACCTCCTCTTTGCCTGTGGTAAACAGAGGGTAATGATAGTAACGTAGGGACAATAAGCGAGGAGCAAGCCACACTTATGGTGCAACCGACCCACATGGGATAACTGTCAATGTGTTTACCCGAGGCAGGATGGCAGGAGGGTATGTTTTTCTCTGGCCACAGCAACACTAGAACAAGCGGAAATATCAACGCAAAGAGCAGAAAAGTACTCTGTTTGGAAAAGCGTATGACGAGACTTCGCACATACCGAGGAAGAACTGTATATGAAATTTTACTTTCTCAATTCGTATGTCGAGGAAGGACTGTATATAGCAGGAACTTCCACCAACTCCATTTCGAATCCGTTGATACAGTTCAATGACTTCCTTACCTAGCTGAATCTTGGTTCAGGTGAATATTGAGCATCCGAAATATGACGAGACTTCGCACATACCGAGGAAGAACTGTATATGAAATTTTACTTTCTCAATTCGTATGTCGAGGAAGGACTGTATATAGCAGGAACTTCCACCACCTCCATTTCGAATCAGTTAATACAGTTCAATGGCTTCCTTACCGAGCTGAATCTTGGTTCAGGTGAATGTTGAGCATCCGAAATATGACGAGACTTCGCACATACCGAGGAAGAACTGTATATGAAATTTTACTTTCTCAATTCGTATGTCGAGGAAGGACTGTATATAGCAGGAACTTCCACCAACTCCATTTCGAATCAGTTAATACAGTTCGATGGCTTCCTTACCGAGCTGAATCTTGGTTCAGGTGAATGCTGAACATCTGAAATATTATATAGCTTCTGACCGACACTATTCAAACATTGATCCTCTTTACCCCTAATGATCTGAGGACGTCAGAACAACTCACACAAACAATCCCGAATTTGTAGAATCGGAGCAAAATTCGTTCGTTCGTTTCAGCTCGAGCTGATTGGAAATTAACAGCCTCCAACAGCCAGTATCTTTTCATCTATTATAATTCCATTGTCTCTCCTGCAGAGATGGTGTTAGTATACCAAAAAGACCCACAAATAAATTGTTGAAGGTAATTAGAAGGTAAATATCATACTACTTTAGCAGTCGTTTTCTACTGTCGTCGCTAATTGAATCACTGATTCCAACGAGATAGTGAAATGATAACTCGTTATTAACGCTTAGTTTTCTAATTTCAGTCTTATTTTACCGACAGATTAGGATCTGCATCTTCAAAGAAAATGGACTTGTTACCTGCCGAAAACGAGGAAATTTCAAGACTCTTGGTATATTACGCATTTGCTTGGAAGTCTTCGTACAGGTGTTAGATAATAGATTGAACATTCAAATGCTTTACTTAGTTTGGGAAACGTTCCTCAACCTACGCACTGGCATCAAATACCGTGCAAGATGTTTGACTTCTGAATGAAGAGTTACGACTGACACAACTCTTTATAGCAACACACACACACACACACACACACACACACACACTCACATACACACATATACACACACACACACACACACACACACACACACACACACATACACACAGATACACACACACACACACGCACACACACCTGGTTTATGCTGGTGTGTGTGTGTGTGTGTGTGTGTGGAGGCACGGTTCCCACTCTCTGGTGCTGGTGTCAGTGTCAGACCTTCCGTGAATCAGAATCATCTCCCTTCCTTCAAGTGGGGAAGACACCATGATCCCGCCTCTTAAAGGTACACAAGCTGTAAGGTGCGGGAAAATGATGTGGAGGAAGGGAAGTCCCACACTCTGGTGTGGAATGAGAGAAGAAAGAATTCACACTGGCAAATTCTCGATTTGCTGACGCCTGCACAATCGGGTCTCGGAGACCTCCTGGGTGCTGAGTAATCGAACCGGAGGAGGAGGAGGAGGAGGAGGAGGAGGAGGCAGAGGAGGAGGCAGAGGAGGAGAAGGCACGCAAGGAGGCAGTTCTGAAAGCAGAAATCAGGCTCGAGGAGAGAGAGAGAGAGAGAGAGAGAGAGAGAGAGAGAGAGAGAGAGAGAGAGAGAGAGAGAGAGAGAGAGAGAGAGAGACGACATCACTGTTCGGAAAGTGGAGCTCAATATAAGAAATGGGATCGAGCGAGCGGGGAAATGTCTGAAAACATCTTTTTAACTGAACGTAGTCCAGAGATGGACACTAAAAGAAGAGCCCCTTCCTTTCCTTTTCCTTCTCTTCCCTCCCTCCCTCTCAGAGGTAGATGGAGTGGTCCATAGAAGGACGAGATCAGTCTTCTGTCCAACCATGAGACGTTGGTCTGAGGGAAAAATATCTTCGAGACCTGAGCAGAATCATAAGTTATATACCAGGGTGTGTACCTCTCAGGAAAAAAAAATGGCTTTTATAGAAAACGATCGTGTGAAAATGGCCTTTTCTAGCTTTCAAATGGCCTTGAAGCTCGACAGTTGAAATAGCGAAATAAAGCATTGATTTCGTAGATGAAAGAGCACCAGGAAGGCTGTCGCAGGTATTGGCCTTTATTGGCCTTGAATCTAAGGCCAGTTACCGGTACCAATTGGGACTTGCTTACGAAACTGATGTATCGTCATTATGATAACCTGAGGCTGCTTCGTCGCCTGCATTAAAATTGTGAGGCTGGGGCAGCATTAAGTGACCTCAAAACGGCTTTCAAGTGTGGTAGGTTAAACCGCTCTCTAGATTCTGAAGTAACTGCAACCAAGTCTGAGTCTTTGAACAGGGCTTTCTTGGCCTATAAGGCTAAGATCAAGTACCCTTCGAATCCGGCCTTCGACACTGAGGAACTTCACTGTAATTTGACGCTGCTTCGTTGCCTCACTTGCTTTCATACAGTGAACTAAGTGTAACCTCTAAGGCTGGCATGACCTTTCGTGGCTGTTCGCAATAATTCTTCACCTAATTTCAGTTTATTTCCTCCCCAGAACGTTGATGCGTGAGGACAATGCCCAGTCTGGTAGCTGTGAAATGACTGAGAGCACAGTAGAGAAATGAGGTGTCTTTCGCCACTGGAACAGGTGGAA
Organism: Panulirus ornatus; assembly: GCF_036320965.1. Classification (NCBI taxonomy): domain Eukaryota; kingdom Metazoa; phylum Arthropoda; class Malacostraca; order Decapoda; family Palinuridae; genus Panulirus; species Panulirus ornatus. The sequence goes on from NC_092249.1 coordinate 7,372,262, forward strand.
CACGATCGAGTGGGCAGTCAGTCCACAAGTCTCAATCACCTCCAACAGAAGTAGGTAAGATGTTGATTATTATTATCTTGGATTGATAATTTTTGTGAGATCATTCATATTTCTCTTTACTCGTATCATCAATACATTTATTTTAGTAATTGTTAGTTAACATAGGATTAGTGGCTTTTTGTGTGGGGCTCCCGTGGTGTAGTGGTTAGTGTTCCTGACCGTGACGTATTCACAGGCCGCCCAGGGTCGAGCGCATGGGTTCGAATCCTGGTTGCGGCAGTCGGTCTACGTTCAACCTAGCTGTTCATCCAACCTTAAAGGTTGGTCGATAAAATGGGTACCTGGCTAAGGTAAGGATATATATATATATATATATATATATATATATATATATATATATATATATATATATATATATATATATATATATATATATATCTTTCTTTTCTTTCAAACTATTCGCCATTTTCCGCGTTAGCGAGGTAGCGTTAAGAACAGAGAACTGGGCCTTTAAGGGAATATCCTCACCTGGCCCCCTTCTCTATTCCTTCTTCTGGAAAATTAAAAAAAAATAATGAGAGGGGAGGATTTCCAGCCCCCCGCTCCCTCCCCTTTTAGTCGCCTTTTACGACACGCAGGGAATACGTGGGAAGTATTCTTTGTCCCCTATCCCCAGGGATATATATATATATATATATATATATATATATATATATATATATATATATATATATATATATATATATATATATATTTTCAAACTATTCGCCATTTCCCGCGTTAGCAAGGTAGCGTTAAGAACAGAGGACTGGGCCTCTGAGGGAATATCCTCACCTGGCCTCGTTCTCTGTTCCTTCTTTTGAAAAAAAAAAAAAAAAAAACGAGAGGGGAGGATTTTCCATAAGAAGGTACAGAGAAGGGGGCCAGGTGAGGATAGTTCCTCAAAGGCCCAGTCCTCTGTTCTTAATGCTACCTCGCTAACGCGGGAAATGGCGAATAGTATGAAAAATAAGTATATATATACATATACATATATATATATATATATATATATATATATATATATATATATATATATATATATATATATATATATATATATATATGTGTGTGTGTGTGTGTGTGTGTGTGTGTGTGTGTGTGTGTGTGTCAAAATGAGTTTGTCCTCTTGCCGAAGTTTTCAAGAGAACCTAAAGGCATAAGCACCACCCAGTGGCACGGCGGTGTCCATGCTTGGCCCATCGTCTGGGGACCAGTAGATACCAGTGGGGTGGGTTCTCCTACATCTTGAATACCTTCCCAGCCATAACTGATACCGGGACTCTCTGCGTCCATTGCCACGTTCTGTTTCCTGCTTTGATAGATCGCTAATACGTCCCGCCCACCACATCATCCCGACACTCACTCTGTCCAATAGCCCGAGACTGGAAATGAAAATAATGGTGTGTTTCAACGTCTCTCTTATACTGATACATAAACATTTCACCTCTCTGTTGCTCAGGATTCGAACCCAATTGGCTCGAATATTTGGCCTGAATTCAAATCCAAGGCGCATGGAGGTAAATTGTTTATATGGTGTGTTTATCTATGCTTATTGATCTTCATTTATTTACTGTTCTATGATTACCTTGGGACAAACTTTCTAAAATTTTCTGTAGCCCACGGCTGCACTACTTCCAGTAGCAGGGAAGTGTATATTCCTTTGGAGTGAGAAGCTTTTTCAAGAAGATTGTACTCCCAGTAATACAGCCGAGCCAAAGGCGACTTCTCAATCGCAATGTTAACTTTGTATAGGCTGAGCCCGGTAACACCAGCTTCTTCATCCATCTCATTTCATGTTTGCAATACCATTAGTAATATGAAACAGTTAAGTGCTAGTGTGTCTCAAAATTCCATTAAAATGATTATAATTTCCATGGGAAGGTTTGTACTGATCTCCTTCAACATTTCCTCACATTCTTGATGGTGTTTATGCCAACGCACAACGAAGCTCAGCCGGCACGACCAACCAAGACAAATATGAAGGAAAATCCAGCGGACCATAAGAAAAGCTGGAAGTCTAAAGAGCACTATCTTGTAACCTGTTTCGCTACCACCACTGAGAGATAATGGTAGAACAGGTGCTATTGGTCATACATCTCCCTAGTGGTATTAGATACGACGAGAAATAATCTACACCCTGTCAGTAAGCTTTCCAATATTGTTCCTGACAGATAACTAGACAGTGTGTGTCATCTGTCATGGGACATCTCTAGCACGGACAGATATCGAGGTACTGTCCATCACCTGTCATGTTGAGTATCCACCACTGACAACTTCCTTGAAATTCTGTGTCCAGACCTTCAGGTCAGACCAACAGAGCCTGATCCCACCTCTGAAGGTTTCATATGCTCGTGTCTTAAGGGATCGGGATCATAAATACGTATCTCTTTTCTATTTTGCTTTTACAGCCCCAGGGACTCCTTTTTATGACGTTCCTGCAGCTTCAAGGCTGCACCTCAATCAGGGAGAAGGAAATGATGGACTTCTTTGAAGTGAGAGGTTCCTTGACGAGACCTTACTGTTTTTCGTCCACTGGCGGTGATACTGGGTGGGTAAGGGGGCGAAGAAATGTGTGGAAAGAAATGTCGCTGCCTATTAGGCAAAGGTGAGTATGTTTGATCCGACAGTTTTGTATGGATGCAAGGCAAAGGCCTTTTATGATAAAGTGAGCAAGAGGGTGGATGTGTTGGAAATTAAAGGGATGAGGATAATGCATGGTGTGAGGAGGGTTGAATGAATAAGAAATAGCAGGGTAACAGAGAGGTGTAGTAATATGAAGAGGATGGTTGAGATGGCTGAAGCGGGTGTGCTGACATGGTTTGGACATAATGAGAAGATGAGTGAGGAGAGGGTTGGTAGGAAAGAATATATGTCGGAAGTAGAATGAAGAAGGTGAAGGGGAAGATCGCACTGGAGATTGAGTGATGGAGTGAAAGACGCTTTGGGTGTTCGGGACCTGGTTATGGATAGAGAGTTGTGGTTCCGAAGCATTACACATGACCAGTAAAGAATGAATGTGACCGGATATAGCATTTCTTCCTCTGTTTCTGGCGCTACCTCGCAAAGGATGGTCGGGATACGGAGCGATAAGAAATACAGGGGAAGACGTGGAATAAACCAGGGCATATGAAGCGGTTTGAGAAACCAAGGAAAGGATGTATTGGGGCAGTTTGTGGGTTAAAGGGAGTTGGTTTCAGTGCATTATACATAATACCTAGAGAATGGATGTGAAGCAATCAAGCGTTTCTTCGTCTGTCGCTGGCGCAACATCGCTAACGAGGAAAACCACAAACAAGAGTGAAAATTATATATATATATATATATATATATATATATATATATATATATATATATATATATATATATATATATATATATATATATATATATCATACCATTCGCCATTTCCCGCATTAACGAGGTAGCGTTAAGAACGGAGGACTCAGGCCTTTGAGGGAATATCCTCACCTGGCCCCCTTCTCTGTTCCTTCTTTTGGAAAATATATCTAGAATCACTTTGCGTATAAAAGTAACGATGCTTTCATTGAATATCAAGATACTTAGACGGAGGATACTGTTATGGGTGAAGATAGTGTTATAGAAGAAGAGAAAGCATCTGTTATGGGTGCTTACAGGGGAGATCACGACACTTGTTAGACCCATATCTCTCTCTAATGAATACAGAGGCATTGTGGTAGCACTCCCCCTGGTACGGTGAGGAAGGGAGACAACTTGCCTCGTGTTTCGGAACTTATTAACACAGTTCTTGTCTGTTTTACGCTGTCTTCAAACACTGATGTTTTATCTCTTATAATTCGTGAATAATCTAAAGCTAATCAGCTTACGGGGTTTTTATTGTTGGAAGAATATATATATACACACGCACACACATTTCTTTTCATTTCTTCCATACTATTCGCCATTTCCCGCGATAGCGAGGTAGCGTTAAGAACAGAGGACTGGGCCTTTGAGGGAATATCCTCACCTGGCCCCCTTCTCTGTTCCTTCTTTTTTTTTTCCCCAAAAGAAGGAACAGAGAAGGGGGGCCAGGTGAGGATATTCCCTCAAAGGCCCAGTCCTATGTTCTTAACGCTACCTCGCTAATGCGGGAAATGGCGAATAGTATAAAAAAAAAAAAAAAAAAAAATATATATATATATATATATATATATATATATATATATATATATATATATATATATATATATATATGTATATGGCGGGGTGGCAGTAACTAACAAGAGAAAAATATAGAGGGAAGGCATCCAGTCGCTCTAAAAATTGTCACCTATTAAAGAAAAAGGACTTTCGAAGGGAAGGAACTGAAATGAAGAAAATGTGCTTGATTTATGGACCGACGTGACTAAGATGGTCAAGCGTCCTTTGTGTGTGCCTCACTGATAAGGAGAAATGGAAGACGTATGTGTTTGGTCGCTTGGCCGCCAAATCGGGTGGCTGAGGTGTGTGTGTGTGTGTGTGTGTGTGTGTGTGTGTAGGGCAGATTTGTCTGGATAGCCACCAAGGAGGTCATCTAGTTGAGGCAGAGGGGGAGGGAAAAAGAAATGAGTGATTTTCTTCCATATGAAATTCGTTTCAGGGGGTTTTTCTACGTGTTCTAAGCTTAAGATTTATAATATAATCTATAATTGAATTAGAATGTATTTAAGCTAATTTATGTGTGAATCAAAATTTATAATAAGACTTTGATGAGATATGTAATACCATATTTTATATACTATAAGCTGAAGATATACAATAGAATTTTGATAAGTTATATTGCACCATACCTATACTGGTAGAGTCAGTGCATAACACCAAAGCTTCTTAGGATATTATATCCAACCTACATTCCGAGGTAATGCCGAACCCATACTGCCAGAGATACTGCCTCACCCATACTGGCAGAGATACTGCCACACCCACACTGCTAGTGGGACTGCCACACCCACACTACCAAAGGCACTGCAAGAAGTATTGCCACACCCATACTTGCAAAGGTACTGCTACACCTACACAGCAAGAGGTATTGCCACACCCACACAGCCACAGGTACTGCCTCACCCATACTGGCGGAAGCACTGCCACACCCACACAGCCACAGGTACTGCCTCACCCATACTGGCGGAAGCACTGCTACACCCACACAGCCACAGGTACTGCCACATCCACACTGCTAGAGGGACTGTCACCCCACACTACCAAAGGCACTGCCACACCCACACAGCAAGAGGTAATGCCTCACCAATACTTGCAAAGGTACTGCCACACCCACACAGCAAGAGGTACTGCCACACCCACACAGCAAGAGGTACTGCCACACCCACACAGCAAGAGGTACTGCCACACCCACACAGCAAGAGGTACTGCCACACCCACACAGCAAGAGGTACTGCCACACCCACACAGCAAGAGGTACTGCCACACCCATGCTAACAGACGCCCCGTTGCGTGGAGGTGGAACATATAATTTCACATACATGTCCAACAGGCTCTCATTTTGTCTATCAGCAGAGACAGTAACAGGGGAAATGAACATACTGCAGTATTTTCATGGTCAAATACATTTCATTTCTGTCAAAAAAAAAAAAAAATTGGTAACTAGTAATGGAAGGAGGAATTCTGACGTGGAAGAGAGGTAAGGTATAAAAAAGTGCTTTAAGATTTTTCTTAAAATGCTGTGGTAGGGACGAGGAAGATAAACAGTAATTGCCACCCACAGACCGCAGTTGGAGTGAGCACTAACCGAAAAGAACGAGATCGAATTTGGGTATCGACATCACCACAAGAAGAAAAATGTCACCAAAGTCTGTGGCTACACAACGCATTCATCTTGGATGCAACGGACTGGTTTTTGAATCTATCGAGAAGATGATGACTTCAGGAGTGTTCCTACCACTTCGTCTCCATGACCCATGAACCACCTTTACCGAAGCCCATTATGACCACCATTACCCAGGTCGCTGTCTGGCCCCATTAGTGATATAAAATGGAACAAAATCGATTCCTACGCGTCAGTGACTCCAGATCATAACGCGCGGTTAACGACGTCCCAAGACTGTTCAAGGCAAAGAAACCCTGAGGAAAGTATGGCGTGAAAGAGTCCACTCCAAATTTACATTTTTAAGACGTTTTTCTGTAAAATTAGACATCTGTCTTAACCATCGTTTCTCCGTAAAGGTCTTTCAGGATATCTTTATAAAAACTGAAGTTAACGAAACGACACGCAGTATTATTGTTGAATATACGATTACCTTGTATCGGCTAAGTTTCCCAGTGCATTAAATACCAAACACACACAGACACACACACTCATAACATATATATATATATATATATATATATATATATATCATACAAACCTCCAACAGCCAGGATCGAACCCGAGACCCCTCTGCAACAGGCGGGAGCGCTACCGCTGGGCTATGATCGCCCCTAATAGGGAAATGACTATTCGAATACTATGTGCTCGAATACCCTTCGTCTCACGTTGGTGACTAACGGGGTATACACCGGTCATTTCCCATCGGTCCTATATATATATATATATATATATATATATATATATATATATATATATTGCTTTGTAGCTGTCTCCCGCGTTTGCGAGGTAGCGCAAGGAAACAGACGAAAGAAATGGCCCAACCCACCCCCATACACATGCCTTGATTCAATCCACTGACAGCACGTCAACGCCTGTATACCACATCGCTCCAATTCACTCTATTCTTGCCCTCCTTTCACCCTCCTGCATGTTCAGGCCCCGATCACACAAAATCTTCCTCACTCCATCTTTCCACCTCCAATTTGGTCTCCCTCTTCTCCTCGTTCCCTCCACCTCCGACACATATATCCTCTTGGTCAATCTTTCCTCACTCATTCTCTCCATGTGACCAAACCATTTCAAAACACCCTCTTCTGCTCTCTCAACCACGCTCTTTTTATTTCCACACATCTCTCTTACCCTTACGTTACTTACTCGATCAAACCACCTCACACCACACATTGTCCTCAAACATCTCATTTCCAGCATATCCATCCTCTTGCGCACAACTCTATCCATAGTCCACGCCTCGCAACCATACAACATTGTTGGAACCACTGTTCCTTCAAACATACCCATTTTTGCTTTCCGAGATAATGTTCTCGACTTCCACACATTCTTCAAGGCTCCCAGAATTTTCGCCCCCCCCCCCCCCACCCTATGATCCACTTCCGCTTCCATGTTTCCATCCGCTGCCAGATCCACTCCCAGATATCTAAAACACTTCACTTCCTCCAGTTTTTCTCCATTCAAACACACCTCCCAATTGACTTGACCCTCAACCCTACTGTACCTAATAACCTTGCTCTTATTCACATTTACTCTTAACTTTCTTCTTTCACACACTTTACCAAACTCAGTCACCAGCTTCTGCAGTTTCTCACATGAATCAGCCACCAGCGCTGTATCATCAGCGAACAACAACTGACTCACTTCCCAAGCTCTCTCATCCCCAACAGACTTCATACTTGCCCCTCCTTCCAAAACTCTTGCATTCACCTCCCTAACAACCCCATCCATAAACAAATTAAACAACCATGGAGACATCACACACCCCTGCCGCAAACCTACATTCACTGAGAACCAATCACTTTCCTCTCTTCCTACACGTACACATGCCTTACATCCTCGATAAAAACTTTTCACTGCTTCTAGCAACTTGCCTCCCACACCATATATTCTTAATACCTTCCACAGAGCATCTCTATCAACTCTATCATATGCCTTCTCCAGATCCATAAATGCTACATACAAATCCATTTGCTTTTCTAAGTATTTCTCACATACATTCTTCAAAGCAAACACCTGATCCACACATCCTCTACCACTTCTGAAACCACACTGCTCCTCCCCAATCTGATGCTCTGTACATGCCTTCACCCTCTCAATCAATACCCTCCCATATATATATATATATATATATATATATATATATATATATATATATATATATATTTTCTTGCTTTGTCGCTGTCTCCCGCGTTTGCGAGGTAGCGCAAGGAAACAGACGAAAGAAATGGCCCAACCCACCCCATACACATGTATATACATACACGTCCACACACGCAAATATACATAACTACACAGCTTTCCATGGTTTACCCCAGACGCTTCACATGCCCTGATTCAATCCACTGACAGCACGTCAACCCCGGTATACCACATCGATCCAATTCACTCTATTCCTTGCCCTCCTTTCACCCTCCTGCATGTTCAGGCCCCGATCACACAAAATCTTTTTCACTCCATCTTTCCACCTCCAATTTGGTCTCCCACTTCTCCTCGTTCCCTCCACCTCCGACACATATATCCTCTTGGTCAATCTTTCCTCACTCATTCTCTCCATGTGCCCAAACCATTTCAAAACACCCTCTTCTGCTCTCTCAACCACGCTCTTTTTATTTCCACACATCTCTCTTACCCTTACGTTACTTACTCGATCAAACCACCTCACACCACACATTGTCCTCAAACATCTCATTTCCAGCACATCCATCCTCCTGCGCACAACTCTATCCATATCCCACGCCTCGCAACCATACAACATTGTTGGAACTACTATTCCTTCAAATATACCCATTTTTGCTTTCCGGGATAATGTTCTCGACTTCCACACATTTTTCAAGGCTCCCAAAATTTTCGCCCCCTCCCCCACCCTATGATCCACTTCCGCTTCCATGGTTCCATCCGCTGACAGATCCACTCCCAGATATCTAAAACACTTCACTTCCTCCAGTTTTTCTCCATTCAAACTCACCTCCCAATTGACTTGACCCTCAACCTTACTGTACCTAATAACCTTGCTCTTTTTCACATATATATATATATATATATATATATATATATATATATATATATATATATATATATATATATATATATATATATATATATTTGTTGATAACTACGAGGAAAATGAAAGACGATAAGTTCCCAAGTGCACTTTCGTGCGTCAGGGGGTGAGGTCCTCAGTGCCAGAGAATCAGGGATGACTCCTCTTAACAACATGGGACGAGTGGGCTAACCTGAGGATGACAGGCCCTGAAGATGATAGAGTTCTCAATTCCGTGGCATCAAAAGAAAATCTTAAGAACCATGAAAAGCAAAGAGGCAAAGCTCCTACAGAACAGCGAGTCTGAAGATAAGCTCTTGAAATGACTGGGGAACTAACACGGATGCGTAAGGTAACCTCCACAATGATGGTCAGTTCGTTGGGAAGTAATCCTCTGTGTATATGAATGTCAGAATGCAAGCTGTGTCACGATAGAGGGTCGGGAATAAAGCTTTGAAACTCCAAACCTTCAGGAAGTAAGCTTAGCCTGAGCCGGCTATCAGAATATAAGCATAATCGTCAAGTTGTAAGCTTGGTAACATCTCGTCGTTAGGAAGTAAGCTTGGTAACTGCAGACCTCTAGAAGGTAAGCTTAGTATGAGCAGGTCACCAGCTTGATATGCTCGTATGTAGATAGGCCATTTAGTTACCAACACGGTCCAGGCTTTTATGATATTGTATTTGGTTTCAAACTACAGTCAGTATCTTTTATATCCGATGTTTTGAAGGGAGAGATGCTATTTCATGTGTGGCGGGGTGGTGGCGACGGAAATGGATGAAGGCAGCAAGTAGGAATATGTACATTTCTGTGTATGTATATGTATGTATACGTTGAAATGTATATGCATGTATATGTGCGTGTGTGGGTGTTTATGTATATAAATGTGTATGTGGATGGAGTGGGCCATTTCTCGTCTGTTTCCCTGAGCTACCTCGCTAACGAGGGAGACGGCGATTAAGTATGATAAATGAGTAGAATATATTCATTTATTATCTACCTATTATCCTTTGTGGTTTCGGTGCATTATACATGACAGCTAGAGACTGAGTGCGAACGAATGTGGCCCTTGTTGTCTTTTCCTAGCGCTGCCTCGTGCGCATGCTGAGGGGAGGGGGTTGTTATTTCATGTGTGGCGAGGTGGCGACAGGAATGAATAAAGGCAGCAAGTATGAATCATGTACATGTGCATATATGTATATGTCTGTGTATGTCTACATATATGTATACATTGAAATGTATAGGCATGTATATATGCGTGTGTGGACGTGTATGCATATACATGTGTATGTGGGTGGGTTGGGCCATTCTTTCGTCTGTTTCCTTGCGCTACCTCGCTAACGCGGGAGACAGTATTCCAACGCTGGTCCTATTGCGTGGCAGGCCAATATGTTAACACTAGGCTACGGGCTGACAAAGGCTCCTCGTCTCACACCATCCGATGGTCTATGAGAATCCTCGTCACATCTGGTGACCTGAGAGGTCAAGGGTCATGGGCAGCATTAATTCAGTCCTGGAACACTACGGTAAAGTTCATACATCTTAAACATGCACTGGACACATGGAGTTGATGATGACAGTTCACCACTGAGTGCCGTAGGATTCGAACCCTGGTCCAACCCCTTTGATTGCTAGCTGGGGAAATATCACAAAGGAAAGAATAGTACCATTTTTTCCTAACCTACACGCAGTCTATGGCAAGAGTGATATATATGCCTGAAGTCAGATATATATGCCTGAAGTCAGATATACGTTTCGATGGCTGGCATATCCCCGTTAGCAAAGTCGACAGATTCGCTCAATTGAGAGTGATAAATAGACTTATCTGTAGACTTGATAATAATAATACTTATCTCTAACAACCCAACGGAGATATTGCCCATCTTGTAAACAATATCCTGGAAATCATAAGGTGGCATTATACCATAGCCTTAATGTTGATGAAGTATCATTCCACTTTCTTACTTCATGGACAGCTTAACCTCCCCCCCTTCCCGCACTTCCTAATCAGTAATGAGTATAATTTTCACTCCATTCGGAAGCCATCTAATTAATCTAACGAACTCTCTACTAATTAAGGCCGGCAGCAATTACTCATTCCTCTGTCTGACCAGATTTCCCTGGCGACTCGTAATTTTGGATCTCTTACCGAAATGTCTCCCAGTGGCTCTTGAATCACCCCTGTGATTATGACAGATGAGTTCATGTTGATTTTAGCATGAGTTCTCGCGCCAGACCAGGAGCGTGACTCTAAAAAGGTGGCTCGGGTGTTTGGTGGCATCATTCCTCGATAATTGATGGGTAGGAGCGTCGTGCTCAAGGATCGTCTGTCTCACAGCCTTCAAGAGTCTATAAGAACTTGATCTTGTCCCTAGAGGCTGGGGATGAGCTTGTAGCAACATCAAGGATGCGTCATGTGGCAAAGGTCTCTGACGCTATAGAGATTGTACGAGGCACAAGTGGTGGTGCAGGCAGAGAGCCAGTCGTCTAGGGGTGTTGTGTGGTGTTGTGGTGTGGCGAGGAAGGAGGAGAAGGTCTAGCAACACACAAGGACATGATGAACCAAGCTGGGAACAAGATGAAAGCAATTAGCCAACGGCTATCAACGTGTGACTTACATATCTAATGTACGTCTTGAAGAAGAAAGTTAAGACAGCTAGAACTCTCTCTCTCTCTCTCCCCCTCTCTCTCTCTCTCTCTCTCTCTCTCTCTCTCTCTCTCTCTCTCTCTCTCTCTCTCTCTCTCTCTCTATGTGTGTGTGTGTCTGTCTGTCTGTGTGTGTGTGTGTGTGTTTGTGTGTGTGTGTGTGTGTGTGTGTGTGTGTGTGTGTGTGTGTGTGTGTGTGTAATTACCTACTTGTGCTGTAATTGGAGTGAGTTCTCAACTCGTGAGCCCCCATCACATGAACTTTCTCTATCATCAGAGAACTTTACAAACTTCTGTACGCTCTCCAAATTTACTGTCTCATTACTCAGTTTTTTTTTTGTTTGTTTTTGTTTTTTTCGTTCATACGCGACTGTTATACTATAAAAGTTCTTCTTTACTTCCTTTCTAACAAGCTTCTTGTTTACCTTCATGTTACGTACTGTCTTTGTTGCATCCCTCCATCTTTCGAAGAAATGTTCACTGTCTACCACATCAGCTAGTTTAAAAACTTAAAGGTTATGATCAGATCACTCCTTACTCTTCCCTCTTCCATTGTTGGCAACTGTAAGGCCACCAGCACTCCACCTGTTATCCAGCTCCCTTGATTCCAGTGTGTGTTGCCCATCTCTCGACCTACGCAAGTACTCTATGCTTCTGTAGGTGTAGTGGCCGAGCTTGGGATGGGATACATATCATAATTTTGGCCTAATATAAGCTATATCTAGTTTGCTGAACGTTTTTCCTCATCCTTTTCCTTGAACGCGATACTAAAATTTGCGAGGCAGACAATCTGTCTCCTTCACATCTCTCTTATGTATAGCTTTTTAGCGATGGTTTAGGTAGAGTGTCAACTCCCGAGTCCATTTCACGAACATATTTGCTGCAGCTTTTTATCCTGCCTGAGAACACTCATATGAAAGCCTTCTTTCGCTTCGTTCCATGATTACGTGGTTGGATTTCATGACATGTAGCGGTTAGCGCTACTGACCATGATGCTCTCACGGGCCAACCAGAGCCTAGAGCATAGGTTCGAATCCTAGTTCCGGCAGTCGGTCCACAGTCAATCTAGCAGTTTATTCATCCTCAAGGTGTTGTTAGATATATCTTTACCTTGCTTAGGGTAGGGTACATGTGTGTGTATATATAAATATATATATATATATATATATATATATATATATATATATATATATATATATATATATATATATATATATATATATATAGTGTTAATGGGATAGAGCCATATTTAGACCTCAGTTACCCATGCCATCTCAGATAACGTAAAAAAAAACAACATTTAAGTTAGTGTCGGTCCCCTCGTAAGATGATACACTTCTCATCATTCTTTACTTGTCTTATGACCATGGCATCAAGTTACTATGGTAAAAATAAAAAGAAATGAACAAAAAAAAAAAGGCCACACATTCTTGCAACTGGTGACCTCAACCCATTCTTGAAGGTCAATGTGAGAAATTTTCGTTTCTTCCTTTCCATTAGATTTCAGCTGTCTATCCACTGAAACAGCCTTTCCGTTGATCCTGCCTGAAGATCAAATATCTTTACCAAACCTCTTTCATTGTATTCCCTTCTCATTATTTTGCTCTGACTTGGACTGAATCTCAAATCGGTTCATCAGTGGGGTTTTGTCCAGATAAGCTGATGCTTTCTGTCATGCTCTTGGCATCATCCACATTAGGTAGGTGTATACAAATGCAAGTCATTTGTATACACCATTGTAACAGCAGCGGGGCCAAGTCCATGCCTTGAGGTACGCCACGTGTGACTCCAGCCCACTTCGAGGCTGAACCTTTTATCTTCGTCCTTTGCTCCTGTCCACTATGGCAATGTTCTGTCCGGGAAAGGTGTCTATACCTTATTCTTGTCTGTAGTTCTAACTCCTTTATCAACCACGATGGGTTTAGTGGCAAAGGCTTTCTAGCAACACGTGTGTGATTACTGTCTGGGTGTTCTGGAGAGAGTTTTACACGTGTTTCCTAAGTCTCTTAACTTTGAGTATAGGTACCATAACTTTACACACACACACACACACACGCACACACACACACACACACACACACACACACACACACACACACACACACACACAACACACACACACACACACACCCACACACTAGAATAAGTCAGGTACCCATTCATCAACGAGCCCCGAGGGGAACGTGAACAGCTAGGCTGGTTGAGGGCTGACTGCCGCACCAAGGATTCGAACATGGGATGGTCCATGCGTGAATCATGGTCATCGACGCTAACCAGCTGCACCACGGAAAATCAAGTGTGTGTGTGTGTGTGTGTGTGTGTGTGTGTGTGTGTGTGTGAATATACGTAAGCTCATATGACTGTGTGTATGTTTTGTACGTGTCTGTGTTTGTCATATAAATGACACATGTAATGGTTTCTGGAGCGATGATTTATCTTTTCCTGGTAAAGCATTCCATACCACATACCTGGAGGCTGACTATTGGCTCTATGTCACAGTTATGGCGGTCTGCTGCTGGGCATGACGCAGATCAAAGCCGTAGGATCACACTACACATCTGTGTGAGGCTTTATAGCCCAAGGCTAAAGTGATTTTTTTTTTGTGTTCCCTTTCTTTCGGCTGACAGCAGAACAAAATGAGAAAATGAAAAAGTGTTAAACGTTACATTATTAAAAACGTAACATCATCCAACGTGAATGTGACCTTTGATTATTGATTTATGACCGAAAATATAAATAATGGTTTTGTAGAAAATTTACCTTGACTGTAGGTGCGTTGTATAAACAATGTGTTAGGTGAGTGTTATTGTTTTTTCACCTGCGGTGGACACCTAGCTAATTGAATTCCTGAAATGCCTGGGTCAGCTGGTGATGTATTATTTCAGGTTGCCTGCTGCCATGCCAACCAGTGACAATATTCATTGCCTTCCAGTTTTCCTCAAAGCTGGTTTAACACAATGGTCGATAGTTATCCTAGTCAAACGATTTTGGGTCGCGCCTTCATGAAATGGGAATCATATATTGGCGTCCTAGCTACGTCACTTCGTTGTATATCAACTGGCTGTTATATTTCTTTCTTGTGTCTCCCCTGATGATGTGACTATTACACGAAAGCGCACTTGGAACTTATCGTGTTTCATTTTCCCCGTGGACTCATAGGAATATACTTGATCAAACGTAAAATTGTGATCCTTTCCAATATATATATATATATATATATATATATATATATATATATATATATATATATGAACGCAAACATAGTGCATATCAACGAAAACTCTAATAGAATACATAATACCCTTCAACAGCAAGGATTCGAACCTTTACAATTTGTGTAGTAAAATGGCACGTTGACCGTGAGGCTATGCTGCCCATAATAGGGAAATGACTATTCGATCACTAGTAATCGAATGCCCTCCATCTCACGTCCACGAGCAACGGGGTCTAGACCGGTCAAATCCCGTCAGGCTCACATTACCCCAGTAGTCTTACCAAGCTTACTCGCACAACCTGGAGGTATATGAACATAAATATAGTGCATATGAACGCTTACTGGTCTAGACCACTGTTCCTCATGGTGAGGCGAAGAGCATTCGATTACCCTCTGGATTATGACGGGACTGTCGAAACGCGCAAAGGTGTCTGTCTGCCTCCCGACGTCGAGAATGGAACGCCTTCTTGTGGTAGACACAAACTGCTCCCAACTCCTGTCGAAACTCCAGCCGACATTCCACAGGGACGCGAAGTTTCGGAAGCTAGTCAATTATAGACTTTTTTTTTAGCGCAAGATAGGATCATTAATGGCGGTAAGTCGACAACAAATGATCACGAATTCGGACCAAAATCACGTGAACAATGTCGTAACATGATAATACTCCGAAGCGTAATACAGAGTCAGTTGTCGTAATTCTGTTGGTCATTCACTTTCCTACGTTCTTCGGCAACCTATTCCATGTCCCAGTCTGATAAGATTATAATTTGTATGTTACGGCGAAGGAGTTTTACACTAGTGTTGCCCCGTCTCTTAACTTTGTATATATGAACCATATCTTTACTCCCATGTATGTATAAACACTAATATACACACGATAGCATATGCTAGGTACCCATACAATCGACCAGACCCTATAGGAGGAAGAACAGCAAGGTGGACTGTGGACCGGCTGCCGCAACCAGGATTCGAACCTATGCGGGTTTGGTCCCAGGTGACCCCATGACTGCATGACGGTCAGTAACACGACCCGCTACACCACGGAGGCCTCCACAGATCATAGTGCCCTTGTGTGAAGTGCGGCAGAGAAGACAAGACTTAACCATCGGCTCATAACCCTACATCCATCGGGTTATAGCTCTACAACCATCGGCTCAGTCCTTCAACCATCGGGTCATAGCCCTACAACCATCGGGTCATAACCATGGAAGCATCGGTCAAAGCCCAACAACCATCGGATCATACCTCTACAACCATCGGGTCATAACCCTACAACCATCGGCTCATAACCCTACATCCATCGGGTCATAGCCTTACAACCATCGGGTCATAACCCTACAACCATCGGGTCATAGCCTTACAACATCGGCTCTACAACCATCGGGTTCCTACAGCCATCGGGTCATAACCCTACAACCATCGGGTCATAGCCCTACAACCATCGGGTCATAGCCCTACATCCATCGGGTCACAACCCTACAACCATCGGGTCATAACCCTACAACCATCGGGTCATAACCCTACAACCATCGAGTTATAGCTCTAGAGCCATCGGCTCATAGTCCTACAACCATCGGGTCATAGCCCTACAACCATCGGGTTATAACCCTACAACCATCGGGTCATAACCCTACAACCATCGGGTCATAACCTCTACAACCATCGTGTCATAGCCCTAAAGTCATCAGGTCAGTCCTACAATCATCAGGTATGTCCTACAACCCTTGTCATAACCTGTACCTTTCATTCAAATCGAGAAACAGTTTCACCGCACATCCAGCACACTCTTCCTTAAGCGCGACAATGTTCCCTTTCGTCTGAAGCAATATATTGACTCCCACACCAGCAGCCCAAAATCCACCACTAGATATGGATTTCAATCATTATTTGAATTGCAAATCTATGCTTTCCTTATAGCTTTATTCTCTAGTTCTATGCTTTCCTTATAGCTTTATCATCCATTTCTGTGCTTTCCTTATAGCTTTATTCTCCAGTTCTATGCTTTCCTTATAGCTTTATCATCCAGTTCTGTGCTTTCCTTATCGGTTTATCATCCAGTTATATATATTTCCCTTATTGCTTTATCATCGTCCACCTCCACCGTTGTTCATCGTCTGTTTCCTCTGTCACAGCACCTGACAGCCAGAGCCTCACCCCTTGCTCTCCACAACGTAAGGGCACAAGGTCGCTTGGCATATGACACAGATAATGAAATTAAAAACTAGGCCGACTTTTACATGTTTGCAGCGTCGCAGCTGCCTGTATGTGTGTGTGTGTGTGTGTGTGTGAGAGAGAGAGAGAGAGAGAGAGAGAGAGAGAGAGAGAGAGGAGGAGGAGGAGGAGGAGAGAGAGCAACACTTCAAGTTTTTTTTCTTTCTGTGTGTGTGTGTACATAATTCTCTTCATACTTAACATGACTTTAATTCTATATAATCTCAATTGTTGTTCGTCGCCTACACATACTCACTTTTGTAAAAAGAAAAAATGATATGATTGCAGGGGAGGGGGGAAGTTGAAAATCATGTCCTCACGTCTATGTTGTGTTTTGACCTTAATCACCAGCGTGTGGAGGGTAACTATCTCATATGAATACTGGCGTACGAGTCATGACCATTTCAAAAAACTTTCTGTCGAAATTTGCGTTGTAATTGGACTGTTACAGGCTAGAGTGACACGCGGGCGTCGCATAATGTACTGTTGCCAATTACCACATGGAATCCTAACCAATCAAAAATGGTTTGTGAGTAAGAGTATCTTATGCTTTAGTAACACGACGGTCCATTTGTACGTGGAGAGAAAATGGTACGTAGAACTGAGTCAATTCATTGAATAAGGGCAACATGGTGGTATGATCAGGGGATAACATGTTAATGAATATTCTTTTTTCAAACGTAGGCATTAGCGTTGTTATCTTATGATATAAAGTACCCTATCATCCCTCGGTAGATTTAGAGGCTAGTTCATTAAGCTCTGAGTCATTATATTGCAACATATCAAACGTAAAATTAGCATTTATTTCATGAAAGACAGCACTTTACTATCCCTCACTACAGTTAGTGGGTATTTCATTGAATGGCTAGGCCTTCAGATAACAGAATGTAAAACGTAGAATTAGAATTGCTATCTTATGACATAAAGCATCCAATGATCTATGGTTTAATTAGATAATGAATCATCGAAATCATAGGCATTAAATTGAGACAAAGAGGTTAAAAAACATCTATGTTCACCGTGGAATACAAATTCAGATGGCAACAGACTTCTGTCCTGCAGGACACCAGTAAACATTTGCCAAAGCTGAGATATGTCTAGCTGGATAGCAAGAGAATATACCTCCCAGTGACTGAACAGAAATCATCGTAAAAATTACTTACATTATTCAACATACAAAACGTACAGTACTGTAAATCAGTCTTATATCATATTACAAAAAGATAAACTATATATATATATATATATATATATATATATATATATATATATATATATATATATATATATATATATATATATATATATATATATATATATATCCAAGCCCCACAAAACTTTCCATGGTTTACCTCGGACGCTTCACATGCCCTGGTTCAATCCATTGACAGCACGTCGACCCCGGTATACCACATCCTTCCAATTCACTCTATTCCTTGCACGCCTTTCACCCTCCTGCATGTTCAAGCCCCGATCACTCAAAATCTTTTTCACTCTATCTTTGCACCTCCAATTTGGTCTCCCACTTCTCGTTCCCTCCACCTCCGAGACATATATCCTCTTGGTCAATCTTTCCTCACTCATCCTCTCCATGTGCCCAAACCATTTCAAAACACCCTCTTCTGCTCTCTCAACCACACTCTTTTTATTACCACACATCTCTCTTACCCTATTATTACATTCTCGATCAAACCATCTCACACCACACATTGTCCTCAAACATCTCATTTCCAGCACATCCACCCTCCTCCGCACAACTCTATCTATAGCCCACGCCTCGCAACCATATAACATTGTTGGAACTACTACTCCTTCAAACATACCCATTTTTGCTTTCCAAGATAACGTTCTCGACTTCCACACATTTTTCAACGCTCCCAGAACTTTCGCCCCCTCCCCGACCCTATGATTCACTTCCGCTTCCATGGTTCCATCCGCTGCTAAATCCACTCCCAGATATCTAAAACATTTCACTTCCTCCAGTTTTTCTCCATTCAAACTTACCACCCAATTAACTTGTCCCTCAACCCTACTGTACCTAATAACCTTGCTCTTATTCACATTTACTCTCATCTTTCTTCTTTCACACACTTTATCAAACTCAGTCACCAGCTTCTGCAGTTTCTCATCCGAATCAGCCACCAGCGCTATATCATCAGCGAACAACAACTGACTCTCTTGTCCACAACAGACTGCATACTTGCCCCTCTTCCAAAACTCTTGCATTCAGCTCCCTAACAACTCTCTAACAACACATTCAGCAAACCTTCAAAATACTCACTCCATCTCCTTCTCACATCACCACTACTTGTTGTCACCTCCCCATTAGCACCCTTCACAGATGTTCCCATTCGTTCCCTTGTCTTACGCACTTTATTTACCTCCTTCGAGAACATATCTTTATTCTCCCTAAAATTCAATGATACTCTCTCACCCCAACGCTCATTTGCCCTCTTTTTCACCTCTTGCACCTTTCTCTTGACCTGCTGCCTCTTTCTTATATACATCTCCCCCTCATTTGCACTATTTCCCTGCAAAAATCATCCAAATGCCTCTCTCTTCTCTTTCACTAATAATCTTACTTCTTCATTCCACCACTCACTACCCTTTCTAATCAACCCACCTCCCACGCTTCTCATGTTACTAGCATCTTTTGCACAAGCCATCACTGCTTCCCTAAATACATCCCATTCCTTCCCCACTCCCCTTACCTCCTTTGTTCTCACCTTTTTCCATTCTATACTCAGTCTCTCCAAGTACTTCCTCACACAAGTCTCTTTCCCAAGCTCACTTACTCTCAGCACTCTCTTCATCCCAACATTCTCTCTTCTTTTCTGAAAACCCATACAAATCTTCACCTTCGCCTCCACAAGATAATTATCAGACATCCCTCCAGTTGCACCTCTCAGCACATTAACATCCAAAAGTCTCTCTTTCGCGCGCCTATCAATTAACACGTAGTCCAATAACGCTCTCTGATCATCTCTCCTACTTACATACGTATACTCATGTATATCTCTTTTTAAACCAGGTATTCCCAATCACCAGTCCTTTTTCAGCACATAAATCTACAAGCTCTTCACCATTTCTATTTACGACACTAAACAACCCATGTACACCAATTAGTCCCTTAACTGCCACATTACTCACCATTTGCATTCAAATCACCTATCACTATAACCCGGTCTCGTGCATCAAAACTACTAACACACTCACTCAGCTGCTCCCAAAACACTTGCCTCTCATGATCTTTCTTCTCATGCCCAGGTGATTATGCGCCAATAATCACCCATCTCTCTCCATCCACTTTCAGTTTTATCCATATCAATCTAGAGTTTACTTTCTTACACTCTATCACATACTCCCACCACTCCTGTTTCGGGAGTAGCGCTACTGCTTCCCTTGCTCTTGTCCTCTCACAAACCCCTGACTTTACTCCCAAGACATTCCCAAACCACTCTTCCCCTTTACCCTTGAGCTTCTTTTCACTGAGAGCCAAAACATCCAGGTTCCTTTCCTCAAACATACTACCTATCTCTCCTTTTTTCTCATCTTGATTACATCCACACACATTTAGACACCTCAATCTGAGCCTTCGAAGAGGATGAGCACTCCCCGCGTGACTCCTTCTTCTGTTCCCCTTTTAGAAAGTTAGAATACAAGGAGGGGAGGGTTTCTAGCCCCCCGCTCCCGTCTCCTTTAGTCGCCTTCTACGACACGTGAGGAATGCGTGGGAAGTATATATATATACTGGGGATAGGGGAGAAAGAATACTTCCCACGTATTCCCTGCGTGTCGTAGAAGGCGACTAAAAGGGAAGGGAGCGGGGGGCTGGAAATCCTCCCCTCTCGTTTTTTTTTAATTTTCCAAAAGAAGGAACAGAGAAGGGGGCCAGGTGAGGATATTCCCTCAAAGGCCCAGTCCTCTGTTCTTAACGCTACCTCGCTATCGCGGGAAATGGCGAATAGTATGAAAAAAAAAAAAAAAAAAAAAATATATATATATATATATATATATATATATATATATATATATATATATATATATATATATATATATATATATATATATATATATATATTCCTGAGTCCACGGGGAAAATGAAACACGATAAGTTCCCAAGTGCACTTTTACGTAATAATCACATAATCAGGGGAGACACAAGAAAGAAATATAATACTCAGTTGATATACAACGAAGAGATGAAGCTAGGACGCCATTTGGTAAACATGTGATTGTCCAAGACAGACAACGAGCGTGTCATAAACTTATTATGTGGAGAAGAAGGTGAATTGTTTACAAATTTTGTCAACAATGAAATATACACCATTCTTCCCGATACCAAGGAGAGAGAGAGAGAGAGAGAGAGAGAGAGAGAGAGAGAGAGAGAGAGAGAGAGAGAGAGAGAGAGAAACGCCATGCCATGCCCTGAAGCAGCCCAGCTCACAGCACCACAACAGGGGAATAATGATGAGGGAGAGGTTGAAATGGCCAACAGCAGACCCATTTTATTGCTGGCCAGAATTAAAACCTTATACTGCTGGTGACTGGCGGTAAGCGGATCATGAGGGGTGGACTTGAACTGCTGTTTGTAGCCTTTTATAAGCTGGTCAGCCAGGGCTAAGCTTTGGATAGGTTAGGTTACTACTGACACACACTGCTGTGCCAGCCAATGTCCTCCCCCTGTGTACCACCAGTTTCCCTCCTCACTGCTTTCCTCCTCACTCCACTCCTTCCCCTTTTACTCCACATGAGTAATGTCTGCTCGTCCTTTTACTATGCGTGTTGAAGCTGCTGGACCAACCCCTTCTGCCCCTGCTTCTAATGAGCCATTTCTATTAACGTACATTACCTCCCTGGCCATCCACCCCTCCATGAACGCATACACAGCCCATTCGTTTCGTTGTACATTGATATTGCTCATCCCCGGATATTCACTAGTTTCCGTTTCCCATTCACATTCATTTCAAATAAGTGATTCATTTTCTTTATGTGTTTTTAGCTTTGCTCGATTCTCTCCTTAAGCAGTGTTGAATGACCGTATGATACGCTTACGCATCCATCACCATCTTTTGTGGTTTTGTCTAAACAGCATTGAAAGGCTTCATATATATATTATATATATAATATATATATATATATAATATATATATATATATATATATATAATATATAATTATATATATATTAGCTAGGATGACATGTTAATATCAAACCGACCTTATATTGTCTCATTTGCGTCAATTCCTATGATGGATCGTGATTATTACACGAAAGTGCACTTGGGAACTTATCGTGTTACATTTTCCCCGTAGACTCATAGGAATACACATACGTACACATACGTAGACATTACATACATACCTTCCTGTCCATTCCTATCATCAACTTTTCTTTTTCTTTCTCTATTCACATTACTGATTATTCCTTCCTTATCTTAAACATTACATTCTCTGCCAAGTCTTCTCATCACCCTGTCACTTTCTCTTTATCATGTCTCTTTATCACTTCACTTCTCTCTCTCTCTCTCTCTCTCTCTCTCTCTCTCTCTCTCTCTCTCTCTCTCTCTCTCTCTCTCTCTCTCTCTCCTGCCTGTGTTACCCAGGGCCGAGCTCCGCCAGTCCCTCCTGTCAGCCCCATAGCTGTTCGTCCATTATCGGATTTCAATTATAAGCATCAATCTTTTCCCTTTCCTCTATACTTTCCCCCCTCCCTTCCATGATTACCTCCATATGCTGCCTTAACTACACACACACACACACACACACACACACACACACACACACACACACATACACACAAACCATCGGAAAAAAAAGTATGATGGTTAAAACCACACTTCACAGAGAGATGGTTCACTTATTTGCAAATCCAATTTGGATTTGAAAATAAATCATATCGCTCTAAAGTGTGGTTTCAACCCTCATATATATGAATATATGAATATTTATATATATATATATATATATATATATATATATATATATATATATATATATATATATATATATATATTATATATTATCTCTGGGGATAGGAGAGAAAGAATACTTCCCACGTATTCCCTGCGCGTCGTAGAAGGCGACTAAAAGGGGAGGGAGCGGGGGGCTGGAAATCCTCCCATCTTGTTTTTTTTTTAAATTTTCCAAAAGAAGGAACAGAGAAGGGGACCAGGTGAGGATATATCCTCAGAGGCCCAGTCCTCTGTTCTTAACGCTACCTTGCTAACGCGCGAAATGGCGAATAGTTTGAAAGAAAGAAAGAATATATATATATATATATATATATATATATATATATATATATATATATATATATATATATATATATATATATATATATTTATTCTTTTATTTATTATACATAATCGGTGTTTCCGTCGTCAGTTAGTTCCAGAATCAACAACGATTCACGTCTTGACTCGTTTTCGTCTTTCGCTCAACTGAATTGGACACCTTTGGAGTGAGACGTTCCTTGACGAGATTGTACTCCACGTCCTTAACAGACGATGATGCAGCAGCAGCAAAGACATCAACAGATGCAACTACAACACCAAATAGCACAGGAGCGGATGCAGCAGGATGAATAAATCATGCATCAGAAACAACAACTGGTGCAACAGCATCTTCAACAGCAAGAACAGGTGAACGTAGCATCCGCTATGGCAGCAAGCAACCACTGGTCGAGTTACATTCCTTGGCAACTCACACTAATACGTCACTCCTCCGACGCATCCCTAACAGTGACTCTGTTTGTGGCTGTCTTCACTTCAAAGTCTCCAATACTGGCATGCCATGATAGCCTTATGGGTGGAGGGGGATCATACAAGCCAGGTCTCCACCCCTGTGCAGTCTGTACTCCTCCTCGCTGAACGGAAATGCCTCAACACACACAGAGACGCAAAGTCCCCATACTGGTATCAAGAACATAATTGATCAATCCCAAGTTATACCAAAAGAGCAACAGACCTTCATGCCTAGTTTTAAACCATAGAAATCTGAAATACAACAAAGAAATGGAGCTAAAAGGAGGCTCACCTAGCCCCATTGTTACATAGTGACAGAAGATAATTTCTAAGGGAGATACCCATACCTACATCTTCAATATGTTTATGAAGTTCATTATTAAAGAAAAATTTGATGGCTTTAGAGGTAATCAACCAAATGAATTTTAAACTGTCTTTTGATACTATTATGTACGTCATTGTTATAATTGTTGTGTGATTAAATAATGATCGTATTAGTGGTTTCTTTTAAGGGAACATTTGTGAATAGAATCCTCAATCTAAACTTGTCATGTTGCTGTCACTAACCATTCTAATATTCCAGAAATTATCAGACAAATGAAAAAAGTGCAAAGTGTGGTAAAATGACACACAGTTGACTCCTTCAGATTAGAAACAGTTCTTCAGTGTATCTAATGCTAACAAAATGGATCCCCTTTTTGGACAACTTGAATTGTGGGTCTTTGTAAGTCAGTTCGAATCTTCTCTGGTCTAGAAGTAAATGTAGACTACAATGTTGAGGTATGATGACCTAGCATGATTCTATCCTCTTATAATTTTTTTTCTACCTTCTGTTTCACCCACGTTCCATTCTGAAAACGACCGCAAGACAAACATGCATAATTTCAGTCAATTTTATATGATCAGACAAGATAGTCACCATCTTACAAACAGAATCCAATTGAGCTAAAAGAGTATCTCATCCCATATTCGTATCTGATGGAATAAATTCCTTATTTCCTCTTATTTCATGCTATGGATTCACATCATTCTGTGTTACATTGTATTCAAAATTTATACTCATTAAACATAACGAAAGACTGATATGGCTGAGTTTAGAAAACGGGTTTTCTCATCACAAAAAATGTCTTAGGGGACTTTTTTTATAAAGTACTTTTATGTTCCCTTAAAAGACTTCAGTTGACGAAGAAACGGCATAACAGACAGTGCTCGAAGCTTTTGTGATTTAAGGAATACAAAAAAGAAAGGGGAGGTGAGGAGGACTTTTTCCTCTCACTCAAAAGCTTGCTAGGAACTGTAAACAAAGGCTCGTGGAGCCAGTCCTACTAAGTCAAGAGAGACATTTCCAGTTTACACAAAGCAGCGTTAATGATGTATTTCATGAATGCAAAAGCGAGGTACTCTAGCTTGATATAAATCTTTTAAAAAATTTTTGTTAAACGTATGAATATAAAAGTAGCCCGAAAGATTCCAGATGCATATTAATCAAAACTTGGTCATGTCGGTTTATAAAAGAAATATGAGGAATTAAACTGAGGTAAAGTTGTAATTGATTTGTTCATAATCACTTCAATTTGCTTCAATTAGTAACTTTAGGTTCAGTGTTGGCTGAGGATATGAAAAATTCACTTCCGCCCCGATGGTCCATTTTTGCTCTTGACTTTCCATCTTTCCGAGAGAACTTGAGTGGTTATCAAGTTTCCTTCCCTTGCACAGTTTGCTGTCTTATTTCTTTGGGCTTCACAGACACGGGAGTCACTAGCATTCAGTCCACGAACACATAAACACACACGATCATCTCAATTTCTACCTGACACTCGATGACATGTAACATTAATAGACTCTTTGTGTGTGTGTGTGTGTGTGTGTGTGTGTGTGTGTGTGTGTGTACACATAAGTAGCAAAAACATGGTACATACATACAAGGATACGAGACGGGACAACAATATAGTAGTAATCACAGATAGCAATCACACACACACACACACACACACACACACACACACACACACACACACACACACTAGGGAGTGTGCGTGTGTGTGCGCATACATACATAGACGTAAAGGTTAGGGGACGGGGCAACACACATAGAGTAATCACACTTTCCAATGGTATTCATTCACAGATACATTATCACTCGTAGATAAATCGCCATCATAAACTGAACTGAGACCAATCTTCTCTCCCGTTGTTAATGTCCGTATAAGCAATACAAATATACCCAGTTTCCAGCCAGCCAAACATATATACCCAGTTTCCAGCCAGCCAAACATATATACCCAGTTTCTAGCCAGCCAAACATATATACCCAGTTTCCAGCCAGCCAAACATATATACCCAGTTTCCAGCCAGCCAAACATATATACCCAGTTTCCAGCCAGCCAAACATATATACCCAGTTTCCAGCCAGCCAAACAAATATACCCAGTTTCCAGCCAGCCAAACATATATACCCAGTTTCCAGCCAGCCAAACATATATACCCAGTTTCTAGCCAGCCAAACAAATGTACCCAGTTTCCAGCCAGCCAAACATATATACCCAGTTTCCAGCCAGCCAAACAAATATACCCAGTTTCCAGCCAGCCAAACATATATACCCAGTTTCTAGCCAGCCAAACATATATACCCAGTTTCTAGCCAGCTAAATACAACCATATTCCAGGGCTGCTCCTAAGAAGTAGTCTTAGTTTCAAAACCTCGTCTGCTCTTGCCACAGAATCTGCGTGATATGGTGAGCCTAGTCCAGCGCCTCAGTCCGAGAGAGTCCTTGAGACTCATCAGCCAACACAGCTGCATAGGGCAGCTCAGCGCTGATTCGTATATCTTTCCCACCACCGAAAGGCTTGTGTCGCTATACAAGTCACGTTTGAAGTGGTTTCTGCCATTTAGAGTGTGGGCTTTGCCTCGGGGGATGTGGCGGCCAGATGAAAAGGCTAGCCAGCTCTCAGCAACATCGCCAGGGAAATTGGTCGGGACGTGGCGTTGGCCGTCTCCAGCGCTCCTAATTACAATCGTTCCCTTTCCGCATTTTCTTTTACTATATTTCTTATCTTTCGGGGTGAGGAGACTTTACCTCTCATGCTCGCTTGAGGACTTGAAGAGGCTGGACGATGTGTACATGGTAGTCGCCAGTGGCGTTCTTCCTTATAGGTCACAGACGAGTGAGAAGGTTGTCGAGTTGTGAGATACTGAGGTTATCTCTAAGACACCACTTGCCACAGTGGAGGCTGGCCTCCGCAGCTTCTTGCAGGCAGGGGTGTGTGATGTCTTCATGGTTGTTTGATTTGTTTATGGATGGGATTGTTAGGGAGGTGAATGCAAGAGTTTTGGTATGCAGTCTGTTGTTGATGAGAGGGCTTGGGAAGTGAGTCAGTTGTTGTTCGCTGATGATACAGCGCTGGTGGCTGATTCAGGTGAGAAACTGCAGAAGTTGGCGACTGAGTTTGATATAAAATGTGTGAAAGAAGAAAGCTGAGAGTAAATGTGAATAAGAGCAAGGTTATTAGGTACAATAGGGTTGAGGGACAAGTTAATTGGGAGGTAAGTTTGAATGAAGAAAAACTGGAGAAAGTAAAGTGTTTTAGATATTTGGGAGTAGATTTAGCAGCGGATGGAACCATGGAAGCGGAAGTGAGTCACAGGGTTGGGGAGGGGGCGAAGGTTCTAAGGAGTAGAAGAAAGTGTGGAAGGCGAGAACGTTATCTCGGAGAGCAACAATGGGTATGATTGAAGAAATAGTGGTTCCAACAATGCAATATGGTTGCGAGGTGTGGACTATAGATAGGGTTGTGCGAAGGAGGGTGGATGTATTGGAAATGTAATGTTTGAGAACAATATGTGGTGTGAGGTAGTTTGATCGAGTAAATATTGAAAGGGTACGAGAGATGTGTGGTAATTAAAAGAGTGTGGTTGAGAGAGCAGAAGAGGGTGTATTGAAATGGTTTGGTCACATGGAGAGAATGAGCGAGGAAAGATTGACAAAAAGGATATATGTGTCAAAGGTGGAGAGAACGAAGAGAAGTGGGAGACCAAACTAGAGGGATGGAGTGAAAAAGATTTTCAGCGATCGGGGCCTGAAAATACAGGAGCGTGAAAGGCGTGCAAGGAATAGAGTGAATTGGAACGATGTGGTATATCGCGGTCGACGTGCTGTCAATGGACTGAACCAGGGCATGTGAAGCGTCTGGGGTAAACCATGGAAAGTTCTGTGGGGCCTGGATGTGGAAAGGGAGCTGTGGTTTTGGTGCATTACACATGACAGCTAGAGACTGAGTGTGAACGAATGTGGCCTTTGTTGTCTTTTCCTAGCTATATATGGCGCGCATGCGGGGTGAGGGGAGGTGCCATTTCATGTGTTGCGGGATGGCGACGGGAATGGATGAAGGAAGCAAGTGTGGATGTGTGCACGTGTATTCATGTATATGTCTGTGTATGTATATGTAGGTATACATTTATATGTATAAGTACGTATATTTGCGTGTGTGGACGTGTATGTATATACATGTGTATGTGGGGGGGTTGGGCCATTCTTTCGTCTGTTTCCTTGCGCTACCTCACTAACGCGGGAGACAGCGATTAAGTATAATATATAATATATATATATATATATATATATATATATATATATATATATATATATATATATATGTGTGTGTGTGTGTGTGTGTGTGTGTGTGTGTGTGTGTGTGTGTGTATAATTTTCATTTATTCTCTCTAAAGTTATATCCTATATCAGTAGGATCTCATATGTCGTCTGTCCACTTCATCTCAATTATTCT
Organism: Panulirus ornatus; assembly: GCF_036320965.1. Lineage (NCBI taxonomy): Eukaryota > Metazoa > Arthropoda > Malacostraca > Decapoda > Palinuridae > Panulirus > Panulirus ornatus. The sequence goes on from NC_092249.1 coordinate 7,400,773, forward strand.
ATTCTCCTGGACTCATGTATACCACAGGTAAGGATCTTTTTCCTATTCTTACATTCGACAATTATTGCTGATAATTTCTGTAACCTTCTAGCATCCTAACCCTTGGTACACACAGCCCGTTTTCTGGGAGAGATGAGACACGCTAGCCTTCTTCCTCTTAGCTTTCCCAACCTGGACGTGGAAAATAGGTTCCCCTCCGATACTCTCCCTACCTGAACTATGATGTTGAGATGACATCTGGGCTCTGTACACATCCTGCCTGAGCCACACCTCTCCCACCCAGTCTTGGTTGGTCCTTCCCTTCCTATGCTTTTACCCCATCATTAGATTACATCCACCTGCTGCTCAACAAGAACGTCTTATTATGATAAATAGGAAGACATTCATCCCTTCCCACTGAACAGTAAAAGTTATTTCAAGATAATTCTAATTGAGTTTTTCTTTCTTTTAATGAGCTGTAATGATCGGGGAGAGCGATTGGTTCATGCTAAAAGATGATGGACTAATTACCAGACGTATATCGTTGGGTAATTAGTGAGAGGTAAGGGGGTACTGTAATTTGGCCAAATTATCTAATTTTTTATTGTAGAGGAGACTACAGCAGTACAGGCAGAGAGAGAGAGAGAGAGAGAGAGAGAGAGAGAGAGAGAGAGAGAGAGAGAGAGAGAGAGAGAGAGAGAGTGAGAGAGAGAGAGAGAGAGAGAGAGAGACAGACAGACAGACAGACAGAGACAGAGAGAGAGAGAGACAGAGAGAGAGAGAGATGGTGTGTGTGTGTGTGTGTGTGTGTGTGTGTGTGTGTGTGTGTGTGTGTGTGCGTGCGCGTGTGTGTGCGTGGTATCGACGACACGTCGCCACAGTGACAAGATTAGCGCACGACGCTAACGACACAGAGGGAGAGACGGGGGTCAGAGAAGAATGGATCAGCCAGGGATAACTGCTGGTGTCAGCCAGGGATAACTGCTGGTGTCGGCCAGGGATAACTGCTGGTGTCAGCCAGGGATAACTGCTGGTGTCAGCCAGGGATAACTGCTGGTGTCAGCCAGGGATAACTGCTGGTGTCAGCCAGGGATAACTGCTGGTGTCAGCCAGGGATAACTGCTGGCGTCAGCCAGGGATAACTGCTGGTGTCGGCCAGGGATAACTGCTGGTGTCGGCCAGGGATAACTGCTGGTGTCGGCCAGGGATAACTGGTGGTGTCAGCCAGGGATAACTGCTGGTGTCAGCCAGGGATAACTGCAAGTGTTGGCCAGGGATAACTGCTGGTGTCAGCCAGGGATAACTGCTGGTGTCGGCCAGGGATAACTGCTGGTGTCGGCCAGGGATAACTGCTGGTGTCGGCCAGGGATAATGCCTTACCCAGCCTCCTCATCCCCCTCCCTTTTACCGACATCTCAAATCTTCCCCAGTGGACAGCAAGATATATTCCTTCGCTATCCCTAATGTTTCGAAGGTGGGCATTTTTGGAACAATTCCTGCAACAGCTGAGCCCAGCAGGGGGCTTCTCCCTCAGCAGAGAGTAGCAGAGACGGAGGTAGCAAAAGCATCTTTAGCAGCAGAGAAGTAAGCAGAAATGCCAGCAGCGTCATATCGACTTCGGAGAACCACTCAAAATGGTTGTTACAATACTTCCAGGTTCAATAGACTGCTTGTGATGAGCATCAAGTCGCCTCCAACAGCAGAGAGTAACAAGTCAGCTACGTCACGTCATCTCCAACAGCAGAGAATAACAAGTCAGCTACGTCACGTCATCTCCAACAGCAGACAATAACAAGTCAGCAACGTCATGTTATCTCCAACAGCAGAGGGCAGTACGTCCGATGCCTCACGTCATCTCCAACAGCAGAGGGCAGTACGTCCTATGCCTCACGTTATCTCCAACAGCAGAGGGCAGTACGTCCGATGCCTCACGTCATCTCCAACAGCAGAGCCAGCATCAAGCCGGATGCGTCATCACAACACCTGCAGACGCAGAGAATAACAAGTGAAATGCGTCACAACATCACAGGTGACGAAGGAAGAGCATCCCTCACTCGCTGGAGGTTGTCAATACACGTCTTGCAAGGCTTCATACCCGCTGGGTGTAGAGTGTTCACACTCTCACTTAACCACAGTGGGTCTCTGATGCGCCACACTGCATCTCCCTGGGTGTAGAGTGTTCACACTCTCCCTTAACCACAGTGGGTCTGTGACGCGCCACACTGCATCTCCCCGAGTGTAAAGTGTTCACATTTTCCCTTAACCACAGTGGGTCTGTGACGCGCCACATTGGATCTCCCTGGGCGTAGAGTATTCACACTCTCCCTTAACCACAGTGGGTCTGTGATACGCCACACTGGATCTCCCCGGGTGTAGAGTGTTCACACTCTCCCTTAACCACAGTGGGTCTGTGACGCGCCACACTGGATCTCCCCGGGTGTAGAGTATTCACACTTTCCCTTAACCACAGTAGGTCTGTGACGCGCCACACTGCATCTCCCCGAGTGTAAAGTGTTCACACTTTCCCACGGTGGGTCTGTGACGCGCCACACTGGATCTCCCCGGGTGTAGAGTGTTCACACTCTCCCTTAACCACAGTGGGTCTGTGATACGCCACACTGGATCTCCCCGGGTGTAGAGTGTTCACACTCTCCCTTAACCACAGTGGGTCTGTGATGCGCCACACTGGATCTATGAGAAATCGAGGCGCTTTGCCCAGTGGTGGGAGGCAGTCAGGCCTCACTTCACCTATTTTAAGAGACTGTTGGTTTTTGCCAAGAGCCTATCACTTCTCGCAAAGAGGTTCCTGCGCTACTGTAACTTTTATCACGAAGACGTATAATGAGCTTCGCCTACAAAGTTAATTTCTACGATGTATTACTCTGCAATTCGTCTTCTCGGTTTGATAAAAGAGCTGGTCCATGTTAAGTGGCACTTCTTTCTTAATGATTAATTTCTGTTCCTCCCCTGTTGTAGGGTCAAGCCATTTGTTTAGCTAATGTTCTATACTCCTTTGCCGGCCAGAGCTCCTCATTTGTCTTAATCATGTGTCTAATTACGTCTCAGTGGCTGATTTAAGTCACTATCTGGTGTTACATCTATTCGCAAGTGCCATTCAAATTTCCCCTCGCCTTGTGTTAGCTACCTGTAGTCACCTGACTTATGTGACGTGTTGAGTTTCTCTCATCATCCACCGTAACTTGCTGTTACCCTCATCGTGTTCGCCTCTCGTGTCTGTTCTTGGTATTTCACCCACGTTACGACACAGCATCTAACCTTCGCTTTCCCCCCCCCCCACCACCATCACGAGTGCTGGCCACGGGGAGCTGACAAAGGGGGGTCCGGGAGCACAGGTCATGCCTTCCAAATTACTTCCCACTTCGCTCACGCCCCAATGCCTTCCCCTCGACCGTGTCCCATGCGGCTCCATTTGCAGGGAAGGCTTTGATGACCAGTGGACCGGACGTTCTCACAGAGCCACTCTTGGTTCTTGCCAATCTTCACCTGATGATCGCTTGGCTGCACATTCTCTCTGAGCCAATCAAAGTTCTCGCCAATATTGACCTGATGACCGAGACTCAAATGTCTGTCTTGCCAGGCAACACTCGCCCAGTACAATCATTCACCCGCGTAACGCCGGACACGTAGCATCCAGCATCACACAGCTAGGCCCCTCTACCTACCTGCGTGCGGGGCTCTCAATCACACGACCTTTATCAACTCAAACTCAACCAAACTCGCCAGACAAAGACAGAATGACCTCAGCCCTTTATACCATGTGCTATCTATCTATTTGAACCAATAAGAAAAGAGTGATTTCCTGTCTTGTTTTTTTCCCGTTGAACCCGATGGAAACAAGAACACGTGGGTAAAAACAAAAATCCTCTCGAGTCAAAACACAAAAGATGATTCGAAAAGTATCAGCAATTAAAAAATATTGACTAATATATATAAATATTTGATAAATAATATAGTATAATAATATTATATATATATATATATATATAATATATATATATATTATTTTATACTATTCCATTTCATTACGATGTAGCGTTTAGTACAGACTTTTGTCTTTTGTTGACTCTACCTCGCCCCTCTCCTCTGTTTCGATGTTGGAAAATTAAGACAAAAGAAGGACCCACCCCCTCCCCCCATCTCCCCTTTATAGTCCCTTCACGACAATACATAGTCAAGTTTGCGGTTACCCAACCATTCACATGGCCTAATCACTGCAGTAGGGAAACACCAACTATCAAAGGCTTCAACCATATTGTTCACATGTTCTTCACCGATCTTAAAGTTAAAGGGACGAAAATCAAAAATCTATGTTTCACCCAATTTGGATCCTCTAATTGGTGTCTCCACTCCGACTTACTCTAGCTTTCTCATAATATTGACTATTCATGTGCAAACATTGTTCAAACACCCAGCCTCTCTCTCACATGTCTATTCTTTATTTCCAAGATCTATCATACGTCTGTACTCGTTAACCAGCGTTCACCTCTAGCATTGTCCTCACCATTTCCCACACGTCCATCCTCCAAGGTCGTGTGGCCAAGCGCAACTGGGGCATCCACACCTAATGTTGGACCTTATTCTTCAAGCCAGCTGAGATATGTATTGTTCCTATAGTTTCGACTGACTGTTCTTCAAGGCCAGATTGGGGCCTCCCCCAGATCCCTGTTAATGTTCCACCGTGCAATACCATTCCAAGAACTCGTGACCTGTAACATGCTCCTGTTTCTCTTACATATGAACCCAGCCGAATGATGACCCCACCTACTGACAAAACCTGCTAGTGCCTTTCGCTTCCGTATTTCAAAACACTGTCCCCACACTTACGAACGTACTCCCCTTCCATGTCACCCATTTTACGAGAGGATTCCTGGGACGCATGTAGCGAACAACGTGACCCAAGTGAGATCTATCCAACTATTGGCTATGGGGTTGACGTCAAGACAAACACTGTCTATCAAGGTTATAGTCAGTTGTTCAACGACTGTGCGACTTGATCTCTACACGGCAGCTTACGGAAAAACGTGGCTAACTTAATGGAGCTTAGCGCGTGGCTAACTTACGGCAGTTAGACACTGTGGGTACACGACGGTCTGTTACAACCGTTCACTAAAGGTGGAACTTGCCTTAGAAAGTACGCTACGCAAAGCGCATTACATGGTTGTTATTATGTTATTAGAATTGCAAGAACATACCGTGCTTAATGAACGTAATTACCGAGTTCGCCTTAGTCGGCCAACTACCGCCCAAAGCTAGTCGTACCAAATACAAGACCAGGGCTAGTAGGGCCAATTAACACGGGGACCCTAATGAATGCCTAGTGGACCAGTGCTTAAGAACGACCGTGAATAATGACCATGTTATCTGAAGAAATGAGTGTACCAAAGGACTTAATGGACGGCATCCCCACGACCAGTAAATTCACAGAATTTAACGTCTACAATAACCCGTGGCTCTATGAACATGACCGCCATGACTTTGAACGCAAATTACCAGGGCGTATGAACTGCAGCTGCCAGCTAGACCGATGTTATCAAGGTACAGCTTCCACAAGAGAACGTTACCCTGCTTTGCTAATGTACAAGTTGAGGAGAGGATTCTGGTGGAGACGCATGGGTGAGGAGGTCGCAGGGTGACCCAAGGTGGATGATTCTATCCAACATTTTCTGGCTATGTGGGTTGACGTCCACAAAGCCACACCTGGTAACTGTACGGGGTGTGATGTGAGGCTTACACGACCTGTGGGGTTTATCTCTCCCCCGGCAGCTTAGACGACCGGTGGCTAACTTAACGGGCAGCTTAAACGACCGGTGGCTGACTTAACGGGCAGCTTAAACGACCGGTGGCTAACTTAACGGGCAGCTTAGACGACCGGTGGCTAACTTAACGAACGACCTTAACGGCCTTAATGAACGACCAAAGTACACGACCAGTGACTTAATGAACGACCAAATTACACGACTGGTGGCTTAATGAACGACCAAATTACACGACCAGTGGCTTAATGAACGACCAAATAACACGACCAGTGACTTAATGAACGACCAAATTACACGACTGGTGCCTTAATGAACGACCAAATTACACGACCAGTGGCTTAATGAACGACCAAATAACACGACCAGTGACTTAATGAACGACCAAATTACACGACTGGTGCCTTAATGAACGGCCAAAGTACACGACCAGTGGCTTATCCAAGGACCAGCTTCCACAAGGAGTAACTTTACACGTTGCTTATGTGAAGAGCAAATCATATGATACTTTGGCTGACGCAAACAGTGGCCCAGCCATTAACTGGCCTGTTGAATTAAGACACTCTTGGGTAATCAATGAAAAGGATCTTTGGTGTTGCAAGACCAACCCGTCCAATGTGGCACATCTGCGAATTCTTACGGCCAGAGTCGATTTCAGAGGCATCGCAAAATATCACAAGAGAGACAGATGATCAAGATGTTAACACAAATAAATCAAATGTTTTTTCAATGCTACTTGAGCGGCACGGGCTATTGAATACCATAACTAAGGCCATCTCATTAATGACATATATATATATATATATATATATATATATATATATATATATATATATATATATATATATATATATATATATATATATTATCCCTGGGGATAGGGGATTAAGAATACTTCCCATGTATTCCCTGCGTGTCGTAGAAGGCGACTAAAAGGGGAGGGAGCGGGGGGCTGGAAATCCTCCCCTCTCGTTTTTTTTTTTCATTTTCCAAAAGAAGGAACAGAGAAGGGGGCCAGGTGAGGATATTCCAAAAAAGGCCCAGTCCTCTGTTCTTAACGCTACCTTGCTAACGCGGGAAATGGCGAATAGTTTGAAAAAAAGAAAGAAAGAATATATATATATATATATATATATATATATATATATGTATATATATATATATATATATATATATATATATATATATATATATATATATATATATATATATATATATATATATATATATATTTCATCAACCAACCCCAAGGGAAGATGAACAGTTGGGATGACTGTGTACCGACTGCCGCGACCAGGATTCAAACGCTTGCGAGGTCGACCGCGGGCGGCCCATGAATGCGCCATTGTCAGCGACGCAAATTGATTAAACAGTTTTATTAGAAATGTCAACTTAAAATTCAGATTAATTAAAGTTCCATCCCTGAATGTGGCGCGAGGTGCAATGAGAAAAAAAATAAAGACAATGTAGTTATCTTTTCCATTTTCTTTTTTTCATGGGATGGTTGAAGAAGAGAGAGGTAAGTAGCAGGAACCTAGAAGACTGAGGACGTAGGAGTAATTGGATGATAGTACTAGGAAAAAAAATAATGCTCTTAAAAATTCCTGTTGTTGATGTTATTGGAGAGGGAGGAAGTGTGGATAGTTGTACAAGTGGGTGACACAGGTGGGTGTACAAGACAGCAGGGGTGTAGGTGGTTGCTCCTCGTTGCTACGGGAGCAGTTGGGTGACGCAAGTGGGTGTACAGGACAGTGGGGGTGTAGGTGGGTGTCGCAGGTTGCTAAGGATGCAAGCTGGGTGACGCAAGTGGGTGTACAAGACAGCAGGGGTGTAAGTGGTTGCTGCTGGTTGCTACTGAAGCAGGTGGGTGACGCAGGTGGGTGTACAGGATAGTGGGGGTGTAGGTGGGTGCTGCTGGTGGCTAAGGGTGCAAGCTGGGTGACGCAAGTGGGTGACACAGGTGGGTGTACAAGACAGTAGTGGTGTAGGTGGGTGCTGCTGGTTGCTACGGGAGCAGTTGGGTGACGCAGGTGGGTGTACAGGACAGCGAGGGTGTAGGTGGGTGCTGCTGATTGCTAAGAGTGCAGCTGGGTGACGCAAGTGGGTGACGTAGGTAGGTATCGTAAGTAGGAAGGAGTGGAGGTGAGAATTCGAGTGGGTAGGGATAAGAATACAGGTTCGTAAGGATACAGGTGGCCAGGGGTGGAGGTGGGTGACGCGGGGAAGTAAGGGTATATATAGGTGAAGTATCTGGTGGATCGAGGTGTAGGTGGCGAGGCTTACAAGTTCGGGACGCAAGCGGTTGAGGTGCAAGGTGGGTGGACTTATGTGGGCATTAGTGCAGGTGGAGGACACACTGGACAGTGGAAGGGATGGTTAGGAATGCAGGTGGGTAAGAGTGCATGTACAGAGACGTTGGTCGATATAGGTGCAGATAGGTGGTCACATTAGGTGGGGGGGTGTAGGTGGGTAAAGGTTCAGGTGGGTAGGAGTGTAAGTAGGTAGGAATGTAAGTGGGTAAGGATGCTGATGGAGGAGCACAAGTGGATAGTGTGGCACTTAGTCCAAAAACTGTGTGCCTGATAGGACATCATTGAACATTAATATGCTCAACTGCAAAAGTCCAGGTCCACCAGGATCACACGATGCAGAAACACCTTGACGAGGTGTGGGACAGTGAGAAAGTGTGGTCGTCTAGCCATCTCACCACTTTCTATAATGGAGATTATGTTTGTGTGGAAAGAATAGAAAAAAAAAAAAAAGAGATCGTATGAAAGCTTGAGTTTCAAGCATTATTTCTGCTCGTTACATATCTATGTGTGTATATAGTGCCATAGAATGGTTGTAGAATCTAAGACTTTCCTATGAAGTATCTACGTCACAGTGGGGAGTGATCTGCACCTTAGGGTACATACTGTCTGTACCCTTGTTATTCCAGAGTCCAACTCTCGAACTCCGGTGAACCTGTTCCAAGTGACTGGTTCTGATAATGCTGTGCGTAAGTACCTACGCAGAGTTGGTACATGGCAGCGCATAAGTACTTACGCAGAGTTGGTACATGGCAGTGCGTAAGTAACTACGCAGAGTTGGTACATGGCAGGGCGTAAGTACCTACGCAGAGTTGGTACATGGCAGTGCGTAAGTACCTACGCAGAGTTGGTACATGGCTAGTAAGAAAGTACCTACGCAGAGTTGGTACATGACAGTGCGTAAGTACCTACGCAGAGTTGGTACATGGCAGTGCGTAAGCACCTACGCAGAGTTGATACATGGCAATGCGTACGTATCTACGCAGAGTTGGTACATGGCAGTGCGTAACTAAGCAGAGTTGTTACATGGCAATGCGTATCTACGCAGAGTTGGTACATGGTAATGCGTAAGTACCTACGCAGAGTTGGTACATGGCTAGTACCTACGTAGGACTCTGAACTGAGTTACCTGGACGTGTCAACTCCAGCAGCTTCAGGTCAAGCTGTTGACTGTTCCAGCTTCAAGCTGGGCTCCCATCCTCCAGCTCAGCCACCCTGGACTCACGCACCACTCTACCCTCCCTCCCCTTTGCCAATGTGACTCGGGTCTCGCCCCACTCAGCCAAATCGACCAAATGACAGTCAATGCCACTGTCAATGGTCGTGGCGATACCTGATGTCTCTCACTTAGGTGGTCTATCAGCCTTCCTGCGGTCGTGACACAGCTGGACAGGCAGGTCCAGCCGCCTCACCTCTCGTTTGACCATAGTGAAGATCCAGAACACCAGTTCCACTAGCTTAACCCGGGTAGCTCGTTTTCTATGAGGTCGGAGGCTGTTTCCCTTCACTGGTCACCGAACGCGCGCAAGCATCGCATCCGGAGGGGTGAGGGATGAATCCTAACTTCTCTAGTGTGAGATGGAAAGTGGGCGCACCCACCCAGGAGTTCAGCCATATCTTCTAAGATAACATTTCTCTCTCTTTAAAGTCGAGGGAAGGCTGAAAAACATCGCTGTCCTACAGGAACCCATTATTTGTCATGTCATATGACGACATCCTATTCTAAAGTCGTTTCTTACCGGCGGCGTGCGAGCTATATCTGCTTACGTGGGTAGTTGACAGTATTCTTAAGATCTTTGTTCATATAATGTGACTTTCTATGGTTACTGTGATCATTTTGCTCTTACTTTCTTAATATCGTAAATCATATGTCGTATAATATCATCAGTTACATATACTAAGACTTGAAAAGGTTGTGGTGATACAGTTTGGACATTTTGGCTTGTTTAGATTTAGAAATTCATAGTATGATGCAGATTTCCTGTCATTCATTCGCTCTTCTTTCAGCTCCTTTGCTACACACACACACACACACACACACACACACACACACACAAAAACACAATCATACGGAAATGACAGACGCAATTTCTGTGATAATGGGGAAGAATTGGTTGCTATCATCAAGACGCAAGGAAAGACCAGTAACTCTTACGTTTCATTTGGAGTCATCAAGCTAGACGGTACGCATTACAATGAAAAATAACTTAAGACATAAGATGAAATTCAATGTGGTATACATCATATGTGAGGGACCGAGGAAGAAAAAGGAGCCAAGTGATCAAAACAGTCCCAGGTCAAATAACGGGAAACACCAAATGAGGCAAGAGAACAAGTCATCCCACCCCTTATCATGGAGTGGGTCATGGACATTAAGTGATGGTTATGTCCAACAGAAAGTACTGCATACAAATGCAAATGGCTTCGTAGTAAAGAGCAGGAAATCAAGGATCGAATAAGGTTAAAACGCACCTGACATTACTGGAGCTTTGGAAACAAAACTTACTAAAGAGATAAGATCTCAACTGTAATGATAAGGGGGGAAGACTGAACAAGGGAGAGGATCAACCCTTGCAATAGGAAATAGGCTGAAGTGTCAGGAGATGGTGAATGATGGACCATTCACCCAATACATATATGGAAATTGTAATCATAGGAAAGAACAGCATAGCGGCGTTAATGTTATATAGTCTTGCAAAGACATCAAACGATCCAGAAAAATGTATACGCTAATAACAATAAAGGAAGGATCAAGCTGGGACATGAAGCAGTTAAATATGCTGCTCACATAGATGGTAAAGTGATGATAATGAAGGATTTCAGATATAGACTGGCAAATGTTATAGTCACATAGTGACAGGGAGCTATGGAGGCACATGTCTTTAGAGTGCATAAAGGAAAATTTCCTATACCAGCATATCAGTGAACACACTAAGATAAGAGAGACTGAAATACCATATGATTATACGTGATACACAAGTTGGAGAAACTGGTCGCGTAATGCCATAGTGTGACTATTTGGCAAATGAGAATGATAAAAGAGATTGGACAAAAATTACCTCAAGTGAGATATATCGTAGGCAAAGCAAAAGCGGTTATAGGAGTAAACCCACAACCAGGACTGAAAAATGCATTAGACTGGTAACCAAGGCAAGTCGAGTTGTGGTCCATGAGTGTCATAAATCATTAAGCGAGTTGACGTATTGGCCAAACTAAAAACGATTTTGCTGGACC
>NC_092249.1:7417068-7422068 GCF_036320965.1 Panulirus ornatus
TTGTTTTTCCTAGCGCTACCTCGCACACATGAGGGGGGAGGGGGTTGTTATTTCATGTGTGGCGGGGTGGCAATGGGAATAAATAAGGGCAGACAGTATGAATTATGTACATGTGTATATATGTATATGTTTGTGTGTGTATATATATGTATACGTTGAGATGTATAGGTATATATATTTGCGTGTGTGGACGTGTCTGTATATACATGTGTATGTGGTTGTGTTGGGCCATTCTTTCGTCTGTTTCCTTGCGCTACCTCGCTAACGCGGGAGACAGCGACAAAGCAAAATAAATAAATGAAAATATATATATATATATATATATATATATATATATATATATATATATATATATATATATATATGGCCTTAATTAGGGCATTCAGTTGCCCGTGCTGTCTCTAACGCGTGGTGTTACGTGTTGCCGACCGTCACGCATGCACGGCCGCTTGGTATCAAACCCGATAGGTTCGAATCCTGATTGTGGCAGCTAGTCCAAAGTCCACCCAGTTGTTCATCATGCCCTAAGGGTAAGTCGATAAAATGGATCCCTGACATTGCCTAGGGTGTGTGTGTGCGCATACATAAAATGTAAGACAGACGAAGTGGCAGTAAGAGTGAAAACCTTTTCCCCTGAAACACGAACAAATTGTAATCACACACACACACACACACACACACACACACACACACACACACGCCTAAGTCAGGTACCCATTTATCGCCCAGCTTCGAGGGAAGGATGCGCATATTGGACTGGATTTGGGCCGACTCCCAGGATCCAAACCAAGGCGGGACCATGCGTCAATTGATATTAGCGTAGCTGACAATGGCATCACAGGAGCCTGTGTGAGTGTGTGAGTGTGTGTGTGTGTGTGTGTGTGTGTGTGTGCACGTAATTGTATGACCGAAATTTGTCATTAATGTTACTGTGTTCCGGAGAGAAAGTATTACACCAATGTTGCCCCGTCTCTCATTCTTGTATATAATGATCACTTCTTTACCCTAAGTATGTATGCACAATATGTATGCACAATAATATCCCTGAGGATAGGGGAGAAAGAATACTTGCCACGTATTCCCTGCGTGTCGTAGAAGGCGACTAAAAGGGGAAGGAGCGGGTGGCTGGAAATCCTCCCCTCTCTTTTTTTTTTTTAATTTTCCAAAAGAAGGAACAGAGAAGGGGGCCAGGTGAGGATATTCCCTCAAAGGCCCATTCCTTTGTTCTTAACGCTACCTCGCTGACGAGGGAAATGGCGAATAGTATGAAAGGAAAAAAAGATGCATGCACAAACACATATCCCAGCCTTGGCCAAGTACCCATTCATCGACCAGTCTGAAGGTGAGGGTAAATGCCTGGGTTGGATGTAGGCCAAGTGCCACACGCAGTACTCGAGCCAATGCAGGTGCAACCCCGGGCTGACCCGTGCTGACTGATGGTCAGTAACGCCGACTATTACACCATGAAGGGCTGTGTGCTCGCGCGCGCGCGCGCGCGCGTGTGTGTGTGTGTGTGTGTGTGTGTGTGTGTGTGTGTGTGTGTGTGTGTGTGTGTGTGTGTGTGTGTGCGCGCGAGCGCGCGTAAGAAGTATGGTATGCCAAACCCGACAGTGTTAATGTTGCAACATTCACAAGATATACGGGCAGTTGCAAGTATAACTGGAGCAATAAGATTAAATTGATTCACGGGAATGGCTCATACTCTCTGCACCTCACAAAGGAATTACTCCCTTGACATACCGTGGAATCAAGGGTGATCACACCTCACTATTAAGAGTGGGTGAGGCTGTCATGTGTCACAGTGAACGCTTCCCGTCTCTCCGAACACCACTATGCCCGGATGTAGGAACGAATACCACCATACCCGGATGTAGGAACGAATACCACCATACCCGGATGTAGGAACGAATCTATGCGGTACAGAATATGACCTGGAGGTCACATGTTATCCTCTTCAAATGTAATAGATTTCTCTAGAGCAAGTTTACGTCAGATGGAGGGAAAGGACACTTTAAGGTCAAGAATTCGAAGTTTCTTCAATTGGGGAATAAAGGGAAAGTGTAAGTTTGTGTGTGTGTGTGTGTGTGTGTGTGTGTGTGTGTGTGTGTTGATGAGTGCCTCGAAATGCAGTTCACCGAAGCTGATGCCTCGTCAAGCCTCTCGATTACTCTGAGATTTGATATCAGAACCTCCCTTCCTTTGGCCTCTAGTCTGCCCACTTATCTAAAGTGCCGGTATAATGAGGATTAAAGAGCTTACTTTTACGACATGCCTGAGGTCATTTCAGGCCATAATTAACCCACACGTTGCCGGAATACATCGGTAAGACACAGACCGGTAGGTGCTGGACATATATATTACCACCTCATTCATTATGAGGTGGCAATTTACCATTAAGTTAGAGAGTGCCGGCTGCTCACGGATTCCAATAAGCAATAACTTAAATTTCTTTGTGAGGGGGATCGTTCATTTACGGAAAACGAGACTCAAGGTGAAGTTATGGTCAAGGAAACTGTTGCTATAATAATTCAGACAATGCTCTCATCTCTCTCCAGCCAGGGCAAGAGGATGAACTAGAGAATGGTGAGATGTCGATAAAAATATTGTTTATATGATCGCTCTTATCAGTTACGTTCGCCTGTTTCCATTGCTAATATTACTGAATATTCTATTGTAGTTTACATCATCATATGTGCAGTTACACTACAAAGAAATCTATTGGCAGCACTGATGATACAACGTTTTACTATTTCTAGTCTGAACTACACCAATAGTGAGATTGGTCTCATGTGTTTCATAGTTTTTTTTATGTTGAAGACTCCAATCACTGATATAAGTCCACATCAAGGCCGGTCCTTCATTGAAATATAGAGGGAATGATGAAAGGAAAATAGAATAAATAAGGGAAAGTACGAATATTAGAAGTGAAAATGAGCCAGGTCATAGTGATTAAGAAAGTTATGAGAGGGTAGAGAGTTCCAAAGCTTCAACGTGTAGGGAAAGAAGCAGTTATCAAAACGGCCCACTCTTAAGTTGCCGGTGGCCACACGGTAATCATATTACAAGGCAGCTTGCCGAGTATTGCATGGTCTACAAAGTAGTGTAGGCACAAAAGCAGCCAGCTTTCTGGAACAAAAACCAAAGTAATACCCGTAGAAGCGGGAAAATGAACCAATATTCCGACGTAGGAGAAGAGCATCAAGTTTTGAAATTATCCTGAGACAGTTTTGAAATCGGACAGCTCTCGACTCAACTGTCAAGTAAAAATGTAGAGCTAGAACCGTCCCAGATGTTAGAGCCGTACTCCATATAAGGACGGTCAATAATCCTTCGTATAAACTGAGCAACTGTTCAGAAGAGAAGCTTCGAACATACAAATAGAACACCCAGTTTATTAAAGGCAGACTTTGTTGTCTCCGTAATGTGGGGTTTCCAAGAAAGAGTGGATATTACAGTAATGCCAAGTATGTTCATAGAGTCAACAAGAGGTGGAGTTACAGAACCGTCAAAGGAGAAACGAGAGTTGTGAGGAAGTTTCGATGGAGAGATGGGTAGAAACTGGGTCTTGGGGGCATTAAACTGAACAAGATTTTACATATTTCACCAAGATATTTGGTCCAAGTCTAAGTTTGTTAAGGAAGCTGCGTCAAGACGAGATGCAGATCGAGGGAGAAAAAATGGAGCGAAACTGAAGGATGTGGATGTATACAGTGTTGAATCGTTAGCATGAGTGCATTGAATTATTTGTGAAGGAGAGAAAATCGTTGAAAAAAAATAAGTAGAAAAAGTGTGGGGGACAGGACAGAACCTTGAGCGATTCCGCTGTTGATGGAGAAAGTGGGTGAGGCTGGCTCATCAACACCCACGGTGATTGCTCAACCGGAGAGGAAGGTAAATATGAAGGACCTAAGTAAGAGAGGGAAGCCAAAAGAAGGAAGCTTAGAGAGGAGACCCTGATGCCCCACCCTGTTAAAGGCTTTGGACATACCAAAGACAACTACACATGACTGCCCAGTATCTTTCAAGGATGATGACCAAACATTAGTAAGATAAGATACAATATCACCTGTGGATCTCGCCTTCGAGTTGTCTAAGGATATGGGAGTTGAGGAGGGATTCAAAGAATTTGGGACAGTAGGACGATAGTTAGAGGGGTCAGAACAGTCATCCTTTTCAGGGATGGGCTGTATCAGTGCTTGCTTCTAAGGAGACGAGACGCTTTGGAATAAATTTAAAAATAATCAAATGAATTGAAAAGACAAGCCTTAGAGGCATGTTTATGATTCTCTTGGATCTAGAGTTATCTCCTTTCGCTAAGTTAGGTCATAAGTCATATGTAAAATCTTCAGCAAACAGTCACAGATAATTGGAGAATGTCTGTCGCTTCTATATAACATGGCCAAAAAATTCCTGTCATTTCCTAAATCAACCATAAAAGTTCTCCATTTCTTTATATTCACTATACAGTAGCACATTCTTAGTTTCTGTAACTGAAAATCCATATCTATTCTAATGCCTTAGTTGAAAGTTACTGAATCAAGCAAACTGGGGTATTGATAACATACATATACTGCATGAAACACACACTACCATATACATACAGTATTCTCCAATGGCTAGTTTTCGAACCGCAGCCACCAGCGTGGAAGCTGGGTGTGTTAACCACAAGTCTTAGCCATAACTAAGTTAATCTCGGTAGGTGACACGCGTAGTGTGAAGGTACAAGGCATCATGGGTATTTATGGTGTGGGTTCTGTCATCCATCTCTCTCAAATCATCCATCTCTTAAGTAAAAATGACATCAAATGCCTTGGAACCTAAATGAACTCCAAGTGGAATGCCATGTTAAGTATAGCGGATAGGTTGGAGAACGGATGTGAGCAGATGTGGTCTGTTTCTGGCGCTACCTATCTAACCCGGGAAATGGCGATCAAACATGAGTATATATGTAAAATGTCAATGATCTCTGTTGTGCCGGAGATGATCTCGCATTCGAGAGG
>NC_092249.1:7427068-7482068 GCF_036320965.1 Panulirus ornatus
ACATTATAGACGGATATGACCACGGTAGAAAGTATTCGTAACTATTCGCATAACGACCGCTCGACAATCGTTACCCACTTGTTATGTTTTGAAGTCTGGCCATATTGTTTCCACCGTCTGATATACGCCAGCAAACCTGATACCACATACATCAGATGGTGACAAAAATTGTGTACCTTACGCTGAGCCACGGCTGCTCATTTTTGTGATGTGTGTGTGTGTGTGTGTGTGTGTGTGTGTGTGGGAAGCACACAGACCCGCAATGCATTGTATACCGCTCTGAGACTGCACAGCCTCCACACCAACACAGCAGCAGCACAGACTGCACAGCCTCCACACCAACACAGCAGCCGCACAGACTGCACAGCCTCCACACCAACACAGCAGCAGCACAGACTGCACAGCCTCCACATTAACACAGCAGCAGCACAGACTGCACAGCCTCCTCACCAACACAGCAACAGCACAGACTGCACAGCCTCCACACCAACACAGCAACAGCACAGTGTCCTCCCTAGTCCATCTATCCCGCTTGGATTTATGTCAATATCACAAGCCCAATATATATATATATATATATATATATATATATATATATATATATATATATATATATATATTTTTTTTTTTTTTTTTTGCTTTGTCGCTGTCTCCCGCGTTTGCGAGGTAGCGCAAGGAAACAGACGAAAGAAATGGCCCAACCCACCCCCATACACATGTATATACATACGTCCACACACGCAAATATACACACCTACACAGCTTTCCATGGTTTACCCCAGACGCGTCACATGCCTTGATTCAATCCACTGACAGCACGTCAACCCCGGTATACCACATCGCTCCAATTCACTCTATTCCTTGCCCTCCTTTCACCCTCCTGCATGCTCAGGCCCCGATCACACAAAATCTTTTTCACTCCATCTTTCCACCTCCAATTTGGTCTCCCTCTTCTCCTCGTTCCCTCCACCTCCGACACATATATTCTCTTGGTCAATCTTTCCTCACTCATTCTCTCCATGTGCCCAAACCATTTCAAAACACCCTCTTCTGCTCTCTCAACCACGCTCTTTTTATTTCCACACATCTCTCTTACCCTTACGTTACTTACTCGATCAAACCACCTCACACCACATATTGTCCTCAAACATCTCATTTCCAGCACATCCATCCTCCTGCGCACAACTCTATCCATAGCCCACGCCTCGCAACCATACAACATTGTTGGAACCACTATTCCTTCAAACATACCCATTTTTGCTTTCCGAGATAATGTTCTCGACTTCCACACATTCTTCAAGGCTCCCTAGAATTTTCGCCCCCTCCCCCACCCTATGATCCACTTCCGCTTCCATGGTTCCATCCGCTGCCAGATCCACTCCCAGATATCTAAAACACTTCACTTCCTCCAGTTTTTCTCCATTCAAACTCACCTCCCAATTGACTTGACCCTCAACCCTACTGTACCTAATAACCTTGCTCTTATTCACATTTACTCTTAACTTTCTTCTTTCACACACTTTACCAAACTCAGTCACCAGCTTCTGCAGTTTCTCACATGAATCAGCCACCAGCGCTGTATCATCAGCGAACAACTGACTCACTTCCCAAGCTCTCTCATCCCCAACAGACTTCATACTTGCCCCTCTTTCCAAAACTCTTGCATTCACCTCCCTAACAACCCCATCCATAAACAAATTAAACAACCATGGAGACGTCACAAACCCCTGCCGCAAACCTACATTCACTGAGAACCAATCACTTTCCTCTCTTCCTACACGTACACATGCCTTACATCCTCGATAAAAACTTTTCACTGCTTCTAACAGCCTAAATCAGGTACCCATTCATCGACCATCTCTGAGAGAAAGATGAACACCTAGATTGGCTGTAGGCCAAGTGCCGCGCTAAGAATTCGAATCCGTGCAGACCCCACTCCGTTCGTGACTCATGACCACTAACTGCTGCACCACGGAAGCCAATGTCTGTGTGTGTGTGTGTGTGTGTGTGTGTGTGTGTGTGTGTGTTAGTCACCTATATGGGCAATATTTATTTTCAGTACACATGAATTTGTTTTCTGAAACATCAAAGGCTCTTTTTTTTTTTATCATTCAACAGTTTTCCATTTTTGTCCACAGGCAACGGGGATAAACTACACACACATATGACTTTTGAATTAAGCATTTTATATAAGTTTGCACGATAGCAAAAGCCGAAAAGAGCAGATAAACCATATCAAAATTGAAGGATTTTTCTCTTTCAGTTTTGCATGATGATCCTGTGCGATAGTTGGAAAAATACCCGTGTATCTGAAAGCCATAGGATCTTTCCATGGTTACTTTCCAGACCTTCCCACTTCTAGTTTTCCGTCCGATTCGCGATAGAAAACGCGAAATAAAAAGGATTTCACTCGTTTTAAGATTTTTACTCATACTTTTTATTCTTTTTTTTCTTTTTTCCTTGTGCAACGAGAGCGTAAAAGATTTACTGATGTTGAGGTAGTATGAAGGGAATTCTTACTGGAAAACAGAAAAAGATTTTCTCTCTTTTTTGTGATTATTTGCGTAACGAGAAGCATGAAAACTGTATTCAGTCATATGGTCTGTGGAGGAAGGTTGGTAGTGCGACCCAAACGAATGTGAAGAGAGGATGACGGAACTATATTGTTGTACAAGAGGAAAGAGAAAGTCACTGACGTAAGAGACGATGGGAGTTGGTGAGAGATATTGCCAGAGACATAGAAGTCTCTCACCACAGTGACGAAGAGATGGATCAGGTCGCTACTGTGACTGGGAGGAAGAGAGTGGCATTTTGGTTAGAGGGATGGGTTTTTGATCAATTTCCTTGAATGTATTACCCCCAAGCTCCTGTGGGGCCCCCACCTGTTCTATATTTACCTCCACTCCCATGTCTTAAGAGAGAGATGAAAAAGTCGCTATTGTGTCTCAGAGGAAGAGAATGGCGTTTTGATCATAAAAGGTGGAAGGGGGATGGCATTTGATCAATTTCAATGAATGTATTAACCAAAGCTCCTGGGGCCCCCACCTGTTCTATATTTACCTCCACCCACACGTCCAATCTTGTGGAAAAGTTCCATCACTCACATTATTACAAGTCTGCCCTGACCTACATGCCCTTATCTTCTCTTATCTCCACTGACAGATTATCTTGGGATTATTAAAACGATCTAAGACTATCCTACAGAGCTATTCACTAAACTCTACATTTCCACCACTGTTCTTTTCACTCGTCTCCACAATAAACTGTCATGAATTTCCACATACATATACACTGTCCGCTACTGTCTTATGCAAATCCAGATTCAACTTCAGCTGCCTGAACAATATTAAAGTAGATCCCGTTTTCCCACTGTGACCCATAACGTGTTGGTTCCGCAGTGACCTGCAGTGGCATATACTGACCTATTCCGACCCGTATGTGACATTCGACGACCACTCTTTGATATGGGCGGTTGACGCCACTTTAAATCCCCTGCAGGCAGCGAAAAATAAAGAGTTGCTCGTCTCTCTTAAATCACGGTTGTGTGAGGACTGGTCATGGGTGTTTGGGAACCAGGAGGTTCTCTGTCGCCCTTCTGGAGAGAGGTGGTGTGGCTCTGTAGGCAAAACACTGACCACACTACTGACCAGTATAGAGCTACGCTGTAAACAGCAGAGCTATGCTGTAAACAGCACAGTGCTACACTGTAAACAGTACAGAGTTTACTCTGTATACAATAAAGAGCCAGGCTGTAGATGACACAGAGCTATGCTATAAACAACGTAGAGCTACGCTGTAAACAACACAGAGCTATGCTGTGGCCAGTGTAGAGATACGTTGTTAACGAAACTTTCACTGTGGCCTCTAGGGAGAAGATAGAGCTGACCTGTAACGAATTCGAAGCTACACCGTAGAGAAAATAGAGCTAGAGTCACTGAAGTAAAGTACTGTTACTAAAGGAAATAGAGCAGGGACCACTGAAAAAAGTACCATTCCTAGAGGAAATAGAGCTGAGACCACGGAAATAAAGTACCATTCCTAGAGGAAATAGAGCTGAGACCACGGAAATAAAGCACCATTTCTAGAGGAAATAGAGCTGAGACCACGGAAATAAAGTACCATTACTAGAGGAAATAGAGCTAGGACCCCTAAAATAACGTACCATTACTAGAGGAAACAGAGCTGGAACCACTGAAATAAAGTACCATTACTAGTGGAAATAGAGCTAGGACCACTGAAATAAAGTACCATTACTAGAGGAAATAGAGCTGGGACCACTGAAATAAAGTACCATTCTTATAGGTAGTAGAGCTAGAACCAATGAAATAAAGAACAATTCTCGGGGAAATAGAGCTTGGGCCACTGAAAAAAATGAACCCTCTCTAGTGGATATAGAGCCTCAACTCTAAGCTGAAGCGAATACATACGACGCATCAGACCTGGGGTGTGCAGGGAGCCACTGGAGGTGTCTGTCGTAACACAGTGCCAACCCTGGTGATCATCACTTGGCTCAGTGGAGGGAGACGTTGATCTGCTCCTCCTCCCTTGTGAGGAGTCAGCTGACGACCCAACGTCTCGCGGCTGCATGGCGTACTCCACACAGCGATCGATCCACTCTGGGGCCCCTCAAGCGGCCGGAAAACTTTGGGAAGGCGATGGTTAAAAAAAAAAAAAAATGGGTTGGAGAAGGTTTTCATAGTTAAGAAACGGTGGAAGGAAGAGATTTTTTTTTGGGGGGGAGGAAGTGGGTGGAAAATGCGGAAGGAGGGGGAGGAGAGATCACAGAAAATGATGGGAGATCCAAAGGGAGAGGCGAATGTGGGTGAGTAAGACGATTGGAGAAAGAGAGAGAGAGAGAGAGAGAGAGAGAGAGAGAGAGAGAGAGAGAGAGAGAGAGAGAGAGAGAGAGAGAGAGAGAGGAGTCAAGTAGATAATGGAAAGATGGGGCATAAGAAACACATAGTAATTGGGAGAGTTCTGTGTAATATGGAGTGGGTCCAGGATGATGAAGGAAGAGCGGGTGTAGGATGATAACGGAGCAGTGGGATCGAGATGGTATTGGAAGGATGGGATTGGGTTGATGTTTTACTTTCGGAAAAGTAAAACAGGGAGGGAGGATTTTCACACACACACACACACACACGCACACACACGCACACACACACACACACACACACACACATACCCCGCGCCGCTCCCACCACATTTCGTCGCCTTCTACGACACGTAGGGAATACGTGGGAAGTATTCTTTCTCGCCTAACTAGCCAAGACTAGAGTGCACACTTCCCCATGCTATCTCCACTGCCAGAAAAAAAAAAAACACAAGAACAAATAAGCCGATGTGGAGTTTTTTACGTTCTCTTGTTCGCCTTACTCACCAGATCCTAACGAGCGTTTACCGTTACGGAGCATCCTAGCCATGCCATAGTCTGCCTAAGTAAAGTCTCTAGTTAGTCAGTCCATCTGTACAATCCTAGTGAGCCACGTTTTTCTTACCATTCCATTTACATTTCGAGTTTTACGAACCCATTTTAGAAAACGTATCATATATGATTTTGCAGATGTCATGGATTCATTTCTGACCCACATCTTCATAAGCATTCATTAATACTGTAGGCTTCGCCTCCACACACATCGGATCTTTGATGGGTCTTGATGTTGCTATTCACTTCCCGGAATTTAAAAAAATCAATCAGATCAATAGATCTGCCACTTCTGGAAGAGTCTCTTTGACATCTTGGTTTCCCCATCTCCTTCCTGTCCAAACCAACCATATGCAACACAATTGGCCTCTCTCTCTCTCTCTCTCTCTCTCTCTCTCTCTCTCTCTCTCTCTCTCTCTCTCTCTCTCTCTCTCTCTCTCTCTCTCTCTCTCTCTCCAGCTTGTGACATCCTATTCCTGCTTGGGCCCACACCTTCGTCTATACGTGGACACAAAACGGAATGTCAGTCCTTTTTACCCCTCTGTGTAATTCTGTTCCTCTAGCTATGTCACTCAAGATAAAGTTCGAACACTTTAATCGCTGCACAGTTTCCACAGTCGTGGAGACATGTTGTACCCTGATCATGCACTAGCAATAAACATGTATGTAGTCATTTGGTCACGTATTTCTCCATTACGCTTTACGCTCCCATCTCAAACCCTTTACTGCTTCCAGTAACTGTCCACCTACACTAACCACCTTTTTTTATTTCTAACATGGTTTAAAAATCCATCCTTGTCAAATGCTTTTGCCTGCAATGGATAAGCTCTTAATACATTCAGGCTTAATTTTCTTTCCTAACTTTTCTTTTCATCTCACACACTCATGAAAAATAAATCCTCATAATCATATCCTCTCCCACGTCCTCCTTCTCTTATCTAATACTTCATTATCTGGACTTTTATTAACCCTCTTGTCGCCACTATGAAAGGAGTCTTGATAAAAAAAAAAAGTTTGTTGTTAACTTCAATAGCCAATCTTCAGTAGAAGCCTGGGTTAATTATAATCATTCGAGGTTTTATCTGTACCTCGGTGGGTACTCACGCCACGTACCCTAGACTGCGACACTTTGAGAGGGCCTCGGTCATCATCTTATGCAACGTTTATGCTAACGTTCTTAAAACCAGCAGCCCTGGTTTACCAGAGGGATGCCTCCAGCTGTGCTGAACGTATGGCGGAGATCATCTGATATAGGATGGGATCGTCTGGTTTACCAGAAGAATGCCTCCAGCTGTGCTGAACGTATGGCAGAGATCATCTGATATAGGATGGGATCGTCTGGTTTACCAGAGGAATGCCTCCAGCTGTGCTGAACGTATGGCGGAGATCATCTGATATAGGATGGGATCGTGTGGTTTACCAGATGAATGCCTCCAGCGGTGCTGAACGTATGGCGGAGATCATCTGATATAGGATGGGATCGTCTGGTTTACAGGGGGAATGCCTCCAGTTGTGCTGAACGTATGGCGGAGGTCATCTGATATAGGATGGGATCGTCTGTCCTTTCTATTCAAAAAATTTTTCCCCTCGATCGTTCATGTTTTCGATGCTTGTTGCATCAGGGACGAAGTGTATCGGGCAAGAGAACCTATTTTCCTTTTTCCCTGACTCTCACTCCACCATCATTCTTCCTCACAATTATTGTCATGTGTTGCTCATAGAGTCAGTCACACTATCTTACAATGGAGATGTGCTGACATGACTTCTTTAAACGACAAATCTATATGACCTTTAGTCAACATCACCTTCAGTTTCACCTGTCATTCAAACCTTCCTCGACAAAGCATCGAAGTCTGTTCTAAGTTCTTCCTGCATTTCTTCATATCAACTTGAAAACAGCACTCCTAACAAAGAGGAAGAGGATAGGATAAAACTCGCTCCATTTGCATGCAAATATACTCCCAATCACTACTCATATCCTCGTGCCACCACGTCTGTTAATACCTCTCTAATACACACAGTTCCACAGGGCAGACAAGAGGTCTGACAAGAGTTCTAATCATGTCATGCCAATGAGATTTCGTCACTGCATATATAGTGCCAATTTAACGCAACAAAACGCTGTTGTATTTTTTTATGCCACACACTCGAACAAATTGTTGTGTGCTAAAACAACAATTTTGTACATTTAAATCTCTGAACAGCCGAACTTTCGATAAAGGGAAAAAACTAAATGCTCGAGGTTAATATTTCTACTATGAATGGTTCCTCTTTTACATTTTTACGTTATCTGGGGTAAATGATGTTGTTCACAGCGCTAGTTCAGGTTGAACAGTGGCGTGAATTTTTAGTACATAACAATATCACTTGAATTGCAGACAGTCTACCTATGATATTCTGGTTTCTGAAGTGTTATTCATTTTAAGTGCATCTGATACCTTGCATGACTGAAGGCAGATATTATTTGCAAGCTGGCTTTACAAGGATCTTTAACACCCCTCGTTTCTCTCCCCTACCTAATCAAACTATTGCCATCTCTCCAGCTGATAAAACCACTCTTTTCTGCACCTTGTTTCCCCCTCTGATTTTATTTTGGGTGGTTCAGCATCTTATCCTTTCCCCTCGCCTGCACCTCATCTTACCAAATCTATGGTGTTGGCATACCTTTATCTGTTGCTTTCTATATTGTATATGTAGATACACAAAGACAAAACGTTTTTTGTGCCTACTTCGTTTCTCGTACAGTGTAACTGTAGTATGATCTTCCTTTATCCTTCCCATATACCCACTGGAAGCTAAAAGTGAACCCTGTTTTGTTTTGTTTTTTCTCATTCGGTATGACTACGATTAGGATATATCTTGTCCATGTAGTGCCAGTTACTGTAGACGAATGAAGGAAAAGTACCATCTATACGGCTCCCCCATAAGAAATGGGTAAATTATCATTGCATTTCAGTTAATGAAATGAAACAGGTTGAATGACAAGAGATCATAATTTCACAAATTGTTACTCATATGAACATGTGAAGGTCACGAAGCATTTTGAACATAACGCTGCAGTATTTGCAAATGTTTTCATCGTTCCATTTCAGTCATTTGACACTGACATGGTGTTGCCCATCGCTCCTGCCGTGTCGACAAGCATATTATGAGATATACATAATGGTATATAACAAATACATGGAAGATTCAGCAGGTGTCTGCTACGTATCGGAGTGTACCGGATCGTTAAAGCGTAAAAGTTTGATAGACGTAAGTTTCCGTATCCGCCATTACAACTTCCAGGTTTTTCCGCAATATTTCCCAATGATATTCCTCTCCATGTAAAACGATACAACACGTTAATACTAATTCTGCGAGCATATTCTTTTTTTCCCCAACCTATTTTATCTGGCTTCTACAGTTCAGTGCTGAATTCATGGACGTATTTCCTTGTTCAAGTTTGTGACGATGAAAGGAGTCAAGAGATGTTTTTTTTTGAGCATCGTATCTTATCTATGATCCCGTTACCTACAAAAAAGTCCACACACACACACACACACACACACACACACACACACACACACACACACACACACATCCAATGTGTATTTTGAGTAAGTTTTGAGTAAGGTTCGCTTTCCTCTGCGTGGAGCGTGCTTTGATCTCTACTGCAGATACCAACATGTGATGGAGTTTCGCCACAGCGAGAAACTGAGCGACTCTGTGCTGGGCTAAAGTCAGGTTATACTTGAGGGTAGACGGTGTGGAGAGAGAGAGGCTGGCTACATTGCGAAAGCCCGTTTGACGATCACTCTACCTACACCCAGGGCGTCAGTGTAAACAGCATCAGACCTCGTGCTATGAGATGCCATCCCTCTCGTACACTCGCCCATCTAGGTTCTGTAGACCTACATAGCGTGTAGCAAGTGCAAATCTGGGATAACCTTTACTCAAAGTAAAGCCATTATCTTCCGCAGTTGTAGATGCAGTAAACATCCTTTTATACCTGGTTGATATACCAATGTATTAACGTGCGTGAAGTAAACTTTAGGTATATTTTGTCAAGGGGTGGGGTAGTAACCATTATCAGAGGAGAGTCAATATACTCGTGAAGAGGTGAGGGTGATGCATAGCCACATCTCGTGGAGGGAGGTGACGAGCCACCGTATTGATCCAGGCAGCCGGCGGCGCAACATGCTACCTACCTTCTGCTCCACCTGACCACCGTCATACCTGGATAACTCACCTGCCATCTCACCTCCTCCAAACGCCTCACAACACCTACTACTTGCCAACATTCTGGGATAGGTACACCTAGGTACACACACAC
The DNA here is from genome assembly GCF_036320965.1 of Panulirus ornatus. Lineage (NCBI taxonomy): Eukaryota > Metazoa > Arthropoda > Malacostraca > Decapoda > Palinuridae > Panulirus > Panulirus ornatus. The sequence continues at coordinate 7,436,806 of NC_092249.1, forward strand.
ACACACACACACACACACTGACACCATTATCTCTACTTCGCAACGCCTACCAGCTGCCGTCATATCTACCACATTCCAGAAATGTCCTCTCAGTACCCGCTACCTTCCACAATACTTGGATGGAGATAACTACAACCTTTCCTACAGCTCTATTCGTCGCATTTCAATGCATCTGCCTCACAACACCCACCATCTATACTCTGCCTCACAACACCCACCATCTATACTCTGCCTCACAACGCCCACCATCTATACCCTGCCTCACAACACCCACCATCTATACTCTGCCTCACAACACCCACCATCTACTCTGCACTCACAACACCCACCATCTACTCTGCCCTCACAACACCCACCATCTATACTCTGCCTCACAACACCCACATCTACTCTGCCTCACAACACCCCCTCTATACTCCTGCCTCACAACACCCACCATCTATACTCTGCCTCACAACACCCACCATCTATACTCTGCCTCACACACCCACCATCTATACTCTTCCTCACAACACCCACCATCTACTCTGCACTCAACACCCATCATCTACTCTGCCTCACAACAACCACCATCTATACTCTGCCTAACAACGCCTACCATCTATACTCTGCCTCACAACACCCACCATCTACTCTGCACTCACAACACCCATCATCTACTCTACCTCACAACACCCACCATCTACTCTGCACTCACAACACCCATCATCTACTCTGCACTCACAACACCCACCATCTACTCTGCCTTACAACATCCACATCTACTCTGCCCTCACAACACCCACCATCTATACTCTGCCTCACAACACCCACCATCTATACTCTGCCTCACAACACCCACCATTTATACTCTGCCTCACAACATCCACCATTTATACTCTGCCTCACAACACCCACCATCTATACTCTGCCCTCACAACACCCACCATCTACCAACGCATCTGTTTCACACTGTATTCCATCTGCCAACACACCTTACTAGGAACACTTACTGGACGCCCAACATACTTACTTCAGAATGACCATCGCCCATCACAGAGCCTGATTCACAGAAACCATCACCAGCCACGAGCAGTGACTCACAACATTCGCCAAGCGTCAAAATACTTGCCTCAACATTCACCTCCTCACGAACATATCTGCCTTAAAGCAATCCTTACCCTGCAACACATCTCTTATGCCCGTGTCCACCAACTTACCGAATCCCTACCTTACAAACACTGTCATATGTTCCATAACCATTACCTCACTGCATGTTCTGCAAACATTCATGCCTCACGCCTCATATACATACTACATCACCGTCCTCATAATACCCAGGAACGGTTCCCTCCCTCACACCATGCACACTACTCTCCAACACAATCTTCTCTCGAAATACAGACCTCCCTACCACCCAGCCCGCCTTACAATCCCCACCACTTGTCGACAAACCTTCCTATTCCCCACATACCGATACATCTGCTTTACAAAACTCAGCAGCTGCCAACATATCTTCCTCCTCACAACGCCACCCACCTACCCCCCACGTCCACCGAACACCACATCCGCCTACCGACACATCCACTACCGCCACGTCCTCCTAACACCACATCCATCCACCTACCACCACATCCACCCAACACCATATCCACGTACCACCCACCACATCTACCTAACACCCACATCCGCCTACCAACCACCACATCCACATGACACCACATCCACCTGACACCACATCCATCCACCTAACAACCACCACATCCACCTGACACCACATCCACCTACCAACCATCACATCCACCTGACACCGGTCCACTATCTGCGCGTACACTTGACCCACACCACAGCCTCACCTGCCGCAACCATGGGGGAAACAATATAGCTCCTGCAGGCGACTCCATCAGAAGCCCCTGGGAATAACACCTAATGCGCGGCAGGCGACGTAACCAGACGACTCAGTGGCCTAGACAGATCTGGAATAAGCCAAGAGGAGGTCAGGGTCGACCACTGCAGTGAGACAGAGCAACCGAACCTCGTCGTGACACTAGGAATATCATCAATAGTGGTGGCGACTGGGTGTTAAGACGATGGACGAGCCACTGTGAAAGACACCAACGTACGTATTGGTCCACGTACAAAGGAAGACGTAGGAGTTCAAACAGTCACAAATAAATGGGTTCCATCGAGGCTCTTTGTAACAAAGTAAGAGATATGAAACTCATAGACCAGTGTGGTAAAAGTAGAGAAACATGGATATATACAACACAGAAAAGTGCTATAACTTCTCCTATCGATAAGGAGGCGGAAATAATGTTAAGTTGTGGATCCAAAGCGAAATAATTATCTAGTCTCTTCCTAGACGTATCTACAGTACTACTTTCAACTACTCTAGGAAGATTATTGTCAAAGATTCCAACACCTCGTATATCTACATCTGGTACACAGTCTCCTGCTGGTTAGCAGTGTTGTTCTCAGTACATAACCTTCCCCCCAGACCCAGTAATTGCCATATGCTTCGTGCTAAGGCATAATCACGTCCCTCTCCCACATGCAATCCTTCAGCTCGCTTTTGCAAGTCTATTTACGGTATTTTCTATCGCAATTTCCCCCTCTTTTTTCCCCCTCTGTTCTTGTCGCTTATGAAGTGCCCTTCACCTGCGTGACTTTCCTTAAGGTACGTCCCGGCTACAGAAGGTTACCTTCTGTGTGATGGTGTAACGGTTAGCGTTGCTGACTGTGACGCATTCACTGGACAGCTGGTCACGAGTCTGTACTGGTTCGAATCCTGGTCGCGGCAGCCGGACCACAGTCAACCCAACTGTTCACTCTCCTCAGTCGATGAGTATATATATATATATATATATATATATATATATATATATATATATATATATATATATATATATATATATATTATATATATACATATATATATATATATATATATATATATATATATTTTTTTTTTTTTAAACTATTCGCCATTTCCCGCATTAGCGAGGTAGCGTTAAGAACAGAGGACTGGGCCTTTGAGGGAATACCCTCACCTGGCCCAATTCTCTGTTCCTTCTTTTGGAAAAAAAAAAAAAAAAAAAAACGAGAGGGAAGGATTTCCAGCCCCCCGCTCCCTCCCCTTTTAGTCGCCTTCTACGACACGCAGGGAATACGTGGGAAGTATTCTTTCTCCCCTATCCCCAGGGATATATATATATATATATATATATATATATATATATATATATATATATATATATATATATATATATATATATATATATATATGCGTACACACGTGGTCTAGGCTGGGTGAGCGTGTATATGAACAACCATGAAAGCTAAGACATGATTTATATATATATATATATATATATATATATATATATATATATATATATATATATATATATATATACAAGGTTAAGAGACGGGGCACCACGAGTGTAAAACTTTCTATGTCATACAAATAGTAATCACAAAACACATTGTTAGGTTTAGTATTTTCACGAGCATATCATATCATACTCTGGATTTGAAGTCTTTTTCACAATTTTTACTGTACTAGTTTGGGGGGCCACACGTGACCTGAAACTTATATTTGTTAAAAAATGAAAAAACTGTTTTGTTATGTGGGACGAAAATGCTTTTAAATGATTATGGACCCACGCACCCCACCCACTAGAGTCATTACTGAACAACCTTGTTAATCAGTAGTAATAATGTTCTTCTTTAGTTTTTTTCAGCGAAATTTTTGAAGCCCTTTATAGTTCATTATATACAGTTGCCCAAATATGTAATGGTTTTCGCCTCAAAGGCCACTCAGCGAAAATGGATGAAGGCAGCAAGTATGAATATGTATATGTGTATACATGTATATACCTGTGAATGTATATGTGGGTATACGTTGAAATGTATATGTAAATATATATGCATGTATGGGCGTTTATGTATATACATGTGTATGTGGATAGGTTGGGCCATTTCTTGTCTGTTTCCTTGCGCTACCTCGTTGAGCGGGAGACGGCGATTGAGTATAATAAAAGATAATATACATATATATATATATATATATATATATATATATATATATATATATATATATATATATATATATATATATATATATATATATATATACGGACAAAGTGCATATAAACGCGCACATTCACAGAACATACAAACCTCTAACAGCCAGAATCGAAGCCGGGACCCCTGTGCAACAGGCGGGAGCGCTACCGCCAGGCTATGATCGCCCCTAATAGGGAAATGACTATTCGAATACTATGTACTCGAATACCCTTCGTCTCACGTTGGTGAGCAACGGGGTCTACACCGGTCATTTCCCATCAGGCTCACACAGCCAGGGGCGATCATAGCCTAGCGGTAGCACTCCCACCTGTTGCACAGGGGTCCCGGGTTCGATCCTGGCTGTTGAAGGTTTGTATGATTATATATATATATATATATATATATATATATATATATATATATATATATATATATATATATATATATATGGGTATGTTTGAAGGAATAGTGGTTCCAACAATGTTGTATGGTTGCGAGGCGTGGGCTATGGATAGAGTCGTGCGCAGGAGGATGGATGTGCTAGAAATGAGATGTTTTGAGGACAATGTGAGGTGTGAGGTGGTTTGATCGAGTAAGTAACGTAAGGGTAAGAGAAATGTGTGGAAATAAAAAGAGCGTGGTTGAGAGAGCAGAAGAGGGTGTTTTGAAATGTTTTGGGCACATGGAGAGAATGAGTGAGGAAAGATTGACCAAGAGGATATATGTGTCGGAGGTGGAGGGAACGAGGAGAAGTGGGAGACCAAATTGGAGGTGGAAAGATTGAGTGAAAAAGATTTTGTGTGATCGGGGCCTGAACATGCAGGAGGGTGAAACGAGGGCAAGGAATAGAGTGAATTGGATCGATGTGGTATACCGGGGTTGACGTGCTGTCAGTGGATTGAATCAGGGCATGTGAAGCGTCTGGGGTAAACCATGGAAAGCTGTGTAGGTATGTATATTTGCGTGTGTGGACGTATGTATATACATGTGTATGGGGGTGGGTTGGGCCATTTCTTTCGTCTGTTTCCTTGCGCTCCCTCGCAAACGCGGGAGACAGCGAGAAAGCAAAAAAAAAATATATATATACATATAATGTCAAGGGTCTGTTATTCACTTCGTATGGTCAATGTCAAGCTTTACGATAAGTTTCATCAAGAGACTTATGACATACATACGTTTGTCTCATTAAACTCTTTTCTATGACACTGCCTCTGTATAACGCTCTCTCTCTCTCTCTCTCTCTCTCTCTCTCTCTCTCTCTCTCTCTCTCTCTCTCTCTCTCTCTCTCTCTCTCTCTCTCTCTCTCTCTCTCTCTCTCTCTATTGCTCTCTACCACTTTCTCCTCACCGTCTCTCTCTCTCTCTCTCTCTCTCTCTCTCTCTCTCTCTCTCTCTCTCTCTCTCTCTCTCTCTCTCCCTCAATTCCATACTATCAAAATACAATCTTTCTCGGGTGTTCAGTCCTGTTAGAAAAAAAAAGTGGGGAAGAATGAAATCACTCCCCCTTTGCCTACAGTGGACAAAGAAAAAGAACGCACTCGGAATATTGAGTGACAAGAGAGTGCGAGAGTATTTTAGAGTGTGAGTGTGTGTATGTGTGTGTGTGTGTGTGTGTGTGGCGCCCCAACACAAACGGTATTAAATTGACGCTGGTGAGGGAAGAGGAGCACTTGGCATACACACTCATCTCTGGTGACGAGTCCAGAGGGAGTGACCCATTCTACTACCACGACATGTTTGCTCCACTACGTTTGTGATGGGAGGGATGGAACTTCTCTCCAATACCACTACATTTTTTTTTTTTTTCACCCTTTATCATGTTCACTGACGAGTCGGTTATGAATTTCTCACTCCAGTACCACTACATGTTTGCGTCAGTCTGTATCACCACCGTTCTTATATCGCCTATATACTGGGAGTCACCTCCACTACATGTTAATTTCTCCTTGTGTCACTCCTACAGATGGTCCAGTTGGTAAACACCATCCACTACTAGTACATCTCCCGCTATATCAATACTGAAAGGGTGACAGTGAAATCAATACATCAGTCGTTCTATATTCGTACTAAAAAGTCGGCTGAAAGTCCCTCCTATAACATCATGTAATGTTATGATTCACTTTCTTGTACCCTTTTAGACCAGCGGGCTTATAGAGCCTCCTCCACACAACCACTACGTGTTCATTGTAATGTCTACCACGAACTGAGTTCAGGAGTCCTCTTTGCTGCCCTTTCATGTGCCCTCCACCCTCTATCAGTTCTTGCAAGTCGTCCGAGGGTACCTCTCCATTGTGAATACACGTCTCTCTGATATCACTTCGTATCATTGGATGGTTGAATTTTTTACCTCAGCAATAACCTCAGGTGTGCGCCATCCTGTATCGAAATATGTACCAGGCCACAGGCTCTCATGAAGTGTACAAACAACAACAAAAAAAATTAGGGATGAAAAAGGGAAAAAACACGTATTTGAACCAAGGAAAAAACTAGAAATACCCAGTCGAAAAGTCCCACGCTCACTTGTACACTTGTACCTAAAGAAAGAAAGAGATTCATGAATCAAACTGAGCAAAAATGCTATCACAATTAGCTCAACACGCAAGAAGAAAAAAACAGCGATAATTTATCCGAATTTACAAATTACTTGAAATGCTTTGAAATTCTATTTATCTTTTACAAAAGAATGAATCAAACTTGATATTTTCTACTCCAGAGGATAGGCGAGGGAAACTACGACACTCATATCTCTTGCGTGTCGAAGAAGAGGAAAGAGGTGGAAGAAGATGGGGGATGGAGAACCCTCTCCTCTTTATATTTCACTTTCTAAAATTTGAAACAGCAGGAGCTAAGCAGGGAGTACTCATCCTCCCCGAAGGCTTAAGCTGGGGTGCTTAAATGTGCGTAGATGTAACCAGGAGAAGAGGTGAGAGAAGGAATCAAGATGTTCTGGCTCTGAGGGAAACAATTCTGAAATGGAAGCGTCCTTCGGGGTAAAGTCTGGGGTTATTGTGAGAGCGAAAGCAGATGAGAGAGTGGCACAGCTGCTGCAGGAAAAGTTGTGGGAATGTGTAAGAAAGTGAGTCCCACGAATGTAGAACTCTCTCCCTGTTTAATACAAATAGGCAATCCCAAATTGGTAATTCCACACAGTCAACACGTGTAAATATTTTCATGTGTCTCCAACCCACTTCGAGCACCCCGACCCAAAAAACAGTGCTATAAAAAGGCGGTCTTGTCTTCGATCTATAGATTCGCCGGGAAAGTGCAAGAAGCATGATGACGAACCCCTATACAGAATTACCAATGATGTGTCCATTTCCTTAGAAGGATAGAAATTGCCAGTTGTTGCCGTGGTATAGTTCCAGAAAAATATCTTCATTTTGAGAGGGAAGGCTGTACCGGCAGTATGGAAGATGTAAGGGGGTAAAATGGCAGGGTTAGTTGGTTACACCACTGGACAATGCTATTCCGCTTTTCTCCGACGAAGCTCGGCAAGGGATACATTGTCCAAGTTTCTTCTCAGTGGTAGTCCAAGTCCAAACGTCTATGACCAAGTGGTCAGCGTTACCCTAATCCCTGCAGGAGCTAAAAGACGAGGGTGGGTGGGGGGCAAATCTGCTTCTTACAGTTTCACGTATCATGGTTCTTGTAATTCATCTACACTACAACTTTTCTTTCTGTCTCCCGACAAAAGTTACTCCATCTTAACCAGCAAATACAAAACTGATCATGCAATGCTCTGGCACAAGAGGGGGAAAAAAGTTCTATGAGATAAGAAATAACAGTTCTGTATCTGTTCATTCTTTCCGCACTTTTCGTTCACACAAAAGCTTTCAAACTTCTGTTCACTTCAATTACCTCATAGGAAATTTCTTCCACCTCTTAGTATTAAACATCTGATCGTTATTAGCAGCAGTCTATATAAACACTGACAGTATCCACAATATATATATATACCTTTGGTCATCATAACTCGAAACCAATTTAAACCTAACTTGTGGTATAAAGAAGTACCTAAAACTTAGAATAAAACTGACCGCAAGAGAAATTAAAAAAAGAAAATTAAAGTCCTGAGATTTTCTTTTTCGTGAATATTTCCTTAATATATTCCACTGATGTATTTTCCGATATCGAGTTATAGGGAAACATACATCACCAGGAAGGTCCAGTATGTCATCACTAGCATTATCACCAGAACCTGATGTATTTGATGATAAGATGGAACTCAGCTGTGATCGCTGGTCCAGTCGTCCCCTAAGACCAAACTGGAAGTTGAAGAAGAAAACCAAGTGTAGATCAAAGTGGAAATGATGGGGAGCGAAAGAGCAATATGGATGAATTAGGTCGGGAGACAAAATTAAAAGGTTTTGATCGTGAACTTCTAGGCTAAACCGCCAGGCAACGCTCTATGATAACGTTTACAGGTATGTTGAATTTATACAAACACTACCATTATTGGGAGGATATCCTAACTGAACAGATTTATACATATTTTCAAAACAATCATTTGGTGATTGAAGACGTTTACATGAATCGTGTTTTGGGAAATGATACAATGATCATTACCTACAACAAACATATCTAACCTTGTTGCATCTAGTGTGACATTTGATGGTAGAGACATAATTTTTTCTCTCTCTAATTAGAAAAGTGTCTTCGCGTATTAACATACTATGAAGCTTAACTGATAAAGGCCTTACGTTTCCTCAAAGCAAGTTGATATGGCTCTGTAACATGTTGGCTAATCACTTTTAATTCACTGAACATATGTAGCTCTATGCTGACTCTGGTATCGTAAAGGGCTTTACTGTTCTTTCTTATTATGTAAGTTGAGACGGCACAACGAACCGTGGCCCTAATGTAGATCATCTCATTAACGCTACCTAGCTGATGTGGGAAATCGCGAATTTGTTTGAAGAAGCAAGATTGTTAGTGAAAGAGAAGAGAGAGAAGCATTTGGACCATTTTTGCAGGGAAATAGTGCAAATTACTAGGAGATGTATAAAAGAAAGATGCAGGAGGTCAAGAGAAAGGTGCAAGAGGTGAGAAAGATGGCAAATCAGAGTTGGAGTAAGAGAGTATCATTTAATTTTAGGGATAATAAAAAGATGTTTTGGAATAAGGTAAATAAAGTGCGTAAGACAAGAGAACAAGTGGGAACATTGGTGAAGGGGGCTAATGGGGAGGTAATAAAAAATAGTGGTGACGTGAGAAGATGGAGTGAGTACTTTGAAGGTTTGTTGAATGTGTTTGATGATAAAGTGGCAGATATAGGGTGCTTTGGTCGAGGTGTTGTGCGAAGTGAGTAGGTGAGAGATAATGGCTTGGTAAACAAAGAAGAGGTAGTAAAAGCTTTGCGGAAGATGAAAGCCAGCAAGGCGGCGGGTTTGGATGGTATTGCAGTGGAATCTATTAAAAAAGGGGGTGACTGTGTTGTTGACTGATTGGTGAGGATATTCAATGTATGTATGGTTCATGGTGAAGTGCCTGAGGATTGGCGGAAGGCATGCATAGTGCCACTGTACAAAGGCAAAAGGGATAAAAGTGAGTGTTCAAATTACAGAGGTATAAGTTTGTTGAGTATTCCAGGGAAATTATATGGGAGGGTATTTATTGAGAGGGTGAAGGCATGTACGGAGCATCAGATTGGGGAAGAGCAGTGTGGTTTCAGAAGTGGTAGAGGATGTGTGGATCAGGTGTTTCCTATGAAGAATGTATGTGAGAAGTACTTAGAAAAACAAATGGATTTGTAAATAGCACTTATGGATCTGGAGTTGATAGCGATGCTCTGTGGAAGGTATTAAGAGTATATGGTGTGGGAGGTAAGTTGCTAGAAAAAGTGAAAAGTTTTTATCAAGGATGTATGGCATGCGTACGAGTAGGAAGAGATGAAAGTGGTTCCCAGTGAATGTCGGTTTACGGCAGGAGTGCGCGATGTCTCCATGGTTGTTTAGTTTGTTTACGGATGAGGTTGTTATGGAGGCGAATGCAAGGGTTTTTGGAGAGAGTATGCAGTCTGTTGTGGATGAGAGAGCTTGGGAAGTGAGTCAGTTGTTGTTCGCTGGTGGTTGATTCGGGTGAGAAACTGCAGAAGCTGGTGACTGAGTTTAGTAAAGTGTGTGAAAGAAGAAAGCTGAGAGTAAATGTGAATAAGAGCAAGGTTATTTGGTTCAGTAGGATTGAGGGACAAGTCCATGGAACCATGGAAGCGGAAGTGAGTCACAGGGTGTGGGAGGGGGCGAAGGTTCTGGGAGCGTTGAAGAATGTGTGGAAGGCGAGAACGTTATCTCGGAGAGCAAAACTGGGTATGTTTGAAGGAATATGGTTTCAACAATGTTATATGGTTGCGAGGCGTAGGCTATAGATAGTGTGCTGTGGAGGAGGGTTGATGTGTTGGAAAGGAAGTGCTTGAGGACAGTATGTGGTGTGAGGTGGATTAATCGAGTGTGTAAAGAAAGGGTAAGAGAGATGTGTGGTAATGAAAAGAGTGTGGTTGAGAGAGCAGAAGCGGGTGTATTGAAATGGTTTGGTCACATGGAGGGAATGAGTGAGAAAAAATTGACAAAGAGGATATATGTGTCAGAAGGTGGAGGGAACGAGGAGAAGTGGGAGACCAAATTGGAGGTGGAAGGATGGAGTGAAAAAGATTTTGAGCGATCGGGGCCTGAACATACAGGAGGGTGTAAGGCGTGCAAGGAATAGAGTGGATTGGAACAATGTGGTATACCGGGGTCGACGTGCTGTCAGTGGATTGAACCAGGGCATGTGAAGCGTCTGGGGTAAACCATGGAAGGTTTTGTAGGGCCTAGATGTGGAAAAGGAGCTGTGGTTTCGGTGCATTACACATGACAGCTAGAGACTGAGCGTGAACGAATGTGACCTTTGTTGTCTTTTCCCCAGCGTTACCTCGCGCGCACGCGAGGGGAGGGGGGTCCATTTCATGTGTGACGGGGTAGCGACGGGAATGGATGAAAGCAGCAAGTATGAGTATGTACATGTGTGTATATGTATAAGTTTGCGTATGTATATATATGTATATGTGCGTGTGTGGACGTGTATGTATATACATGTGTATGTGGGTGGGTTGGGCCATACTTTCGTCTGTTTCCCTGCGCTACCTCGCTTACGCGGGAGACAGCGACATCTACCAACCCCTGAAGATAGATTGACATTTGGGTTGACTGCGGACCGAGTGACGCAACCAGGATTCCAACCAATGCGCTTGTCTCTGCCCGTGAATGCATCATGGCAGGAACGCTAACAGTCATACAACGGAGGTATCTAACACAATCCTAAAAGCAACTGGTTTGTTATGTACCATCAAAGTTCTGTATCATTCATGTCGGTGTTGAAATTCTGCCCTTCTCTAACTCCTCGTTCACTCATTTGTGACTGAGGCTTCCACTGTACACTGTACCACCTTGTGATCATTATAATCTGCGTGTTATTGGTAAGCCTGCCTCAGAATAGTATACGTAAGGAGACTGGTTGACGATGTCTAGCAAAAAGATATTCTTTTTTTTCAGTAGAAAAGGTCAGATTACACTCGGCCGCCTAAGAGAACATATCAGGTTTTTGGTTCTATAACAGGCGGCTTAGACTCTCAACAACAAAGGATCTAGAATACTACCTACAGGCATATTAGTACCTATTCTGAGGCTTATTGATACTAATCCATGGAGGATTACCCTGGGAGCATCATCAATTACGATAGCTATATATATATATATATATATATATATATATATATATATATATAACGTACATATTGATTCCGTTGTTGAAAAGAATCTGAACCTCTTTTTGACCAGTCTTGTGTTCCGCACAAAGTCCAAGGCACTAACAAATGCCCACTGATATGAGATTAGATGATTCTGGGATGATCTTGATGCAAGTAAGAAATGTCAGTCAAAATAAAAACAGGTGCCTTAACCCCCTTCTGGATGGACAGCGTCTCTCATTCAGATTCACATCATAGAACTTTAGGATTCTCTTAGAGATGCTATCCTGCGACGTGTTATCGATGGTTGAACTGAAGGACATAGGCAAAAAGTTCTGCCAGTATCTGCTCAATCTCTCTCCTGAACCAGGAAGTCATGGAAAAGAGTGAAGGACGTTGGTGAATTAACCAAACCCCCTTTACACCACCACTTCGACTCCAATCTGTCTGGCAGTATTAGATGGCGATGCGTTGCGATTCCTCAACAGACTCTACCGTCAGGTATGACGTGGGAAAGTGCCGGCATCACTTGCGTCCATCCTCCTGGGTCTAGAACGTGCGTCTTGCCTGCGAAATACGTATCCAGTTGGTTAACTTTTTCATGAATGGTATTTGTCTTGTTGATGACCCTTACGCCCGAAAGAACGACTCCAGTTTGTTGTGTACCAGTAAGCGTCGGTGGTGTGGCTCTTCTAGCTACAGCTTGGAACACTTTCACTGCCATGATAGAGAGGGTCAATCTATTACCACCTCTCGTGCATTAACTGCTGGGAACTGTGGGGAGTGGGTTCTCCAGTCCTCGAATGCGTTGCTGCGCTTTGTCTTCTCTGCAAGCCCCAGTCATGGCTGTCTCGGGTGAAAGAAAAAAAAAAGAGTATGAGATTTAGACTGCAGAAGTTAATCTGAGTTCATCAGGTGTGGTTTTAGACCTGACTCTTGAAGATGAGAGTTGTAGGAAAAGACGAAAGAAGATAGGGAATTCCACACCTGTGCCGAGGTTGGGTGATCAGCTGGTCTATCTTTCCAGAACTCAGTGTTTTACCATTTCTTTCAGGTAACGTATGTCTCTATGGTCACTGCACTGAATTGGTAGCATCTGTCACACCTCCCTCCTCACTGTTCTAGTGTTAAGCTGCTCCTTACAGTCACTACTGCGGGAAAGAACTAACTGTCCATTAACAGACACTGCTTGACGTCTTAGCTAAAGACTTATGGAATCAGATATGAGTTGTAGCCATTGGCAGGAGCTTCACTGACAAGTGTAGCTAGAAACTGAGTTGACAGATGTATCCAAGAGATGGGCTGACAGGCGTAGCCGGTGTTGTGTTGACAAGTGTAATGAGTCGGCTTTAGGGAGGCGAGAAGGACTGGGAAAAAGTATGGAGACATGTGGAGGCCTGAGCTCCAGTAAAGTCCTGGTTGTTCACAGAAAGGAAGTGAGGCTTGACCCACCTAAAGGCCTGTCTACACGAGCGGGCCTGATCGGCGGGCTTGCCCGTTAACGGGCATATTTGACGGGCAAACGATCAAATTGCCCGAAAACCCGCCGAGCGAAATCACTGAGCTGGTGCCCGGTAGCTGGAATTTCTACCCTGCCAGACGCGAGATAATATCGTGAACCCACAGCGGGCCTTCATCCCACATCCCACGGCATAGTAGCTAGCACAGTGAACATTTAACGATGGCAGCCCAGGATAACTCTAGTGAGCCACCAACAATTTTTGGTCTAAAGCACTTACTAGTACTTTGATTGACCTTTATCGTAAGAATCCATATTTATGGAATGTGAAGCTGAATTAGTAGACCCACTTGCTAAAAATCGCAGAGTTGCTTCCAGACGAGTTTCTGCTGTAATGCTGTTTCTCATAACTGTGTCTTTCTTCATTATGTATGGCTCCACCTTTGATAACAAGATGTAAAAAGTGCTTACACTCATCCTCAGGTAATTTCTTAAGTCGTGTTCCTCACTACTTTGTAGTTCATGAAGTAATGTTGCAGTGCTTCCAAACATGCTTCTTTTCTTTAACCAATCTTTACACCATATCCTTTTCTTCTTTTTCCTCTTGAGACACAAAGCTATTATCATAGAGCACAAAATCTTTTTCTTGACCATGCTAGGCACCATGGTTCTCGTACCGCACTCCACCCGCTACTGGCAACATCGTCGGGCAGGCCCGGCTGTTCATCACTTCGGTCGTGTAGACAACATTCACGGGCAGGCCCGCCAGAATTTGCCCGTTAACAGGCAAACCCGCCGATCAGGCCCGCTCGTGTAGACATGATTAACACATGATTTATTGGCTTTGTCAAAGGAGTAGGCGAGTGTGCTTGACGCTCCGCATGCTGACCAACACTGCTAGTGGTATAGCGAACTAGAGTTCGCAGGAGAAGGATCCTTAACGTTATCTTGGTGACCTGACACGAAGAGCTTTTCGAAAGGCTCTCTCCCAGGAGTCATGAGCGAGTTCAAATGGTTCAATGTGTCTGATACGATGCCGTCATCTATAGACAGTTAGCACCTGGATGCTCTCTCTCGTGAGGACCTGCAGTCCTGACGGAATCAGACCCTTTGGTGTTGTATAGCCATCGAAGTGCTTTGCTTTGAACATTCTGCCTGGATGTTAGGTTTTGAGGCGAACTCTAATGTAGTGGATGCGTATATGAACCGCAATCTATTGATCCCTTTATACTGGTACATCATTTTCCTCAGTTGTATCTTTGAATTTGTACAGTCCAACAAGCTCCACATGCTGAACAGCTGCCTTGGATTGTATGTGGTGGTTTTTGCGGTGCAGTATCATGATGCAGGCCAAACACAGCATTCGAGAAGGGACAAGACACACCTGCGTGCGAAAGGATATGGTCTATATAGCATGTCTACAGCAAGCGTTTGAAGTACGACATGCAGGACTTTGCGATACTCGATTTTATCGTCCATTTCGGCTCCTCTTCAACTCGTTTTGTGAGGAAGGTGTTATTACGTCCATATACCACGCACTAACAGCGTAGGCACCGCAGTATAGTGTCATGGACTTATCGTCCAGGGGGTTAGGAATGTCGCTGTTCTATGGGGTTTGTGGCCATCATGGAAGTTCGAGGTTCGTTTGCACCCAAGGTGAAGATGTCTTTTGTGGACGTTGTTGATTGTCTTGCCTATCGTGCGCTATGGTCTGGAAGCTGGGCACAGTGTCAGTGTGGGAGGAGGGAAGCTTAAACTTAATACTTAGCTCGTAGTTCCAATTCTCTAACCATATCGTATAGGTCTTCGCTACGTCTTAGGTGAGGAAGGAGTCTTGTCATGAGTGCATTTCGTGGTGGTGTAATAGTTGGTGATAATGATGAGTCTGGCCCGGGTAGAGCGGGCGGAAACTAGATCCTTTATGTAGAACGAGGCCATTACCTGTCAGGTGTAGTCTGAATATGAATGTAACGACCCGTTCCAAGGTTTGCTGATTGTTCTATAATTGAGGGAGGGAGTGTTGTTGCATGTGTTTGTTGTGGGAGCCATGATGGCAATCACTGACCTGAAACTGGCCAAGATAATAGCCTGGATCTAGTAATAGTGATACCGGGGAATCGTCTCAGTACGTGGTAGCCTATGTAGGATCGAACTACCTTGGGATGCTTCGTGGGGTTTTCGACAGGAGAAACCTGAGTTCGAAATCATGTGAGTTCTGAGTATGTGCACGTGTGTGTAAGGTTGGCCATGAGTTAGTCTTGATGGATGTGGTTAGATTGCCTTATGAATTAGTGTCGTGTGTTACATCTTTGTTGAGCCTTGGGGTGAAGTGGCGAAGAGAAGTGAGGACAAAGGACATGCTCTCTCTCTCTCTCTCTCTCTCTCTCTCTCTCTCTCTCTCTCTCTCTCTCTCTCTCTCTCTCTCTCTCTCTCTGGTAGGTGGTAAGCAACCACCGACCAAGGAGATTCTACCTTTAAGTATACGGGGAAGGTTAGTAACAGCTGTGCAAGAAACCAACACTTCAGTGCCTGTCAAGTTTCACCCCTGTGGTCCAGGTTTACTCTCCTATCATACTCCCTCACCCACACGTAAGCTGCTGGCATTCAGTCCACAAGCACACAATCACTCCAACTCACACAGTATTCCACAACACGTAACTCACTCGGCTCGCACTGCCTTATTGTAGAAAATATGTAAGATTTCTCTCTCTCTCTCTCTCTCTCTCTCTCTCTCTCTCTCTCTCTCTCTCTCTCTCTCTCTCTCTCTCTCCCTGAACGCAGCATCACATCCCCTCATTCACCTGGGAACACAAACACACCCACCCCCGGCCCCTCACCCACAAGGTATTCAACACCTACAGATGAATTGTTACTGAGTCTTGAGTCGTACCTAAATATGGGGCGGCGGACGGCGCAATTCAACATCCGGGATAGATATTTTGCCAGGTGGTGCTTGGAGAAGTTCCAGCTGTGGCTAGGCAAAACTGAGATGATTTTCGCGTGATACGGGGCGTCAGGAGCGACGGGAGAAAGATGGAGGGATAATTCGACCTCATCTCTTTCAACGAGATTATCCAAAAACGTTTATAATGTTGAACGTAAACCGTTTACCCTTATGTTAATTGAAGCATCATAATATTTACGTGTAGAAACTATATCATACTCACTTATGTATATCATACACACTTATGTATATCATACACACTTTTGTATATCATACTCATTTATGTATATTGTACACACTTCTATCATACTCACTTATGTATATCACACTCACATATGTATATCATACTCATGTATATCATACTTATATATATCATACTCATTTATGTATATCATACACACTTATGTATATCATACTCACTTATGCATATCATACTCACATATGTATATCATCCTCACATATCTATATCATACTCATGTATATCATACTCACTTATGTATATCATACTCATGTATACCATACTCACATATGTATATCATACTCACATATCTATATCATACTCATGTATATCATACTCACATATCTATATCATACTCATGTATATCATACTCACTTATGTATATCATACTCATGTATACCATACACACTTATGTATTCGTTCGTTGTACCGAACAGCACTTGGGGTTATTTCAGAAGCACACAGGATTCACAAAACCTTCCGCTAGCACTGGTACACAGTATGTATATCAACGTTATATATTCATGGGTTTTCGTGTACACATGACTGTACTGGTCTACACATAGAGCCAGAAGCTCTAAGATGAAAAGGACAAGAGTTACGACTCGATGTTTTGCCATGCAAATGCCCTGGCGTCGCTCACTGAAGACGTCTCGAAGCCAAGAGCAAGACAAAAAGCAATCCACTGTTGGTGGCTTTATTAATGATAAAGTCGACATGGTCGAAAGCCTTGGAAAGATCAGCGAAGACGAGACCCACAGATGGTTTTTTTGCCTCTCTTTTATCTGTGGTAGATACAATCTATCACACTGACGAGGGAAGTGGGCGGTGATGAAGACCTTTATGTTACGATATGTTTGACAGTTTTTTTTTTTTTGGATCTTCCATATCCTGTGTGAACCCAATCAAACACGAAGCAACGAAGATAAAATGATGTCGGTGCGCCGTCACTCACTCCCAGATGATGGATTTGTTGACTTCGGTGTTGACTGGACAATCAAAGCCTTTCCAGTCATGACGCATCTGGATTGATGGAGGGGAGGCATTGATGATGGAGCAACAAAAGGATGTAATTGATTTCTTAACCAACCCCAAGACGCTGCACTCCAATCAAGAGCAGGAAATTGATGGACTCCTTTGGAATGAAAAGTTCCGCGACGACATTGTACGTCTTTTTCGCCCACTGACAATGTTGCAACCTTGCCACCGAAGATGATTTGAGGTGCAACCAAAAACCAAAGGTAGGTCTAGCACATATATATATATATATATATATATATACGTGTGTGTGTGTGTGTGTGTGTGTGTGTGTGTGTGTGTGTATTACTTGATCGCCGTCTCCATTGTTAACGGGATACCGCCACGAACAGACGAAGTAAGGTCGTATCCTCTCATCCATTCTCTGGCGTTCGTACGTCTGTCAGTTGGGGGCGTGTACGTGAGATCTTATGCTGAAAAGAATGATTCCCGCGCATGTCATCGCACTATACCCTTCAAACATATAATAATCTACAAAAGTTGTGACTTATTATAGGTTAAGAGATCTGGCTTTAGTATAGGGCATACTAAATCATCTCTGGTACACAATGGAGAGAGCAATCTTCTCAGTCTGTCCTGAGACATTTTTATCCTCAGTCAGTGGCGTGTTTATGTGCCCTATTACGACCATGAGTAACCCAGAATAACTCACCGTCCTTTACAAAACGCCTGATTGCTTCCACTAACAGGTGAGTGGTCTCCAGTGGGCCAGTAAACTGCATCGCTTCTTGCACGTTCTCTGGCTGTCTGGACCAGACTGCCTCAGAAGACTGTGACCGTTCCCTGCGAGGCTGTGCCTGCTGGGCTCTTCTGCCTGTGTGGAGAAAAAACGAGTCAACGTGAAGGATAAAAACATATCCTGCAGACATATTCTTTTTTTCTTCTATCAATGCATTCCAGTCTCACACAGCGACACGAGATAAATTGTGCGGAAGGAGGAACAACATCGAATAGATTCTAGGAGATCAGTGAAGGGGATACATGGGGAATTGAGAACAGAAAGAGATGAGCTGAGGAGGGTGTGCTAGAAAGGCTTGGACACATGGAAAGGATGCGCAAAAGATGCTTCTGGCATGAGAAGCGTGGGGGGTGGGCAAATTAGAAAGGCTAGTGAGTGGTATGAAGAAGTAAGATTATTAGTGAGAGAGAAGAGAGGGATTTGGACGATTTTTGCAGGGAAATAGTGCAAGTGACTGGGAGATGTATAAAAGAAAGAGGCAGGAGGTCAAGAGAAAGGTGCAAGACGTGAAAAAAAAAGGGCAATGAGAGTTGGGGTGAGAGAGTATCATTAGATTTTAGGGAGAATAAAAAGATGCTCTGGAAGGAGGTAAATAAAGTGCGTAAAACAAGAGAACAAATGGGAACATCGGTGAATGGTGCTAATGGGAAGGTAAAAACAAGTAGTGGTGATGTAAGAAGGAGATGGAGTGAGTATTTTCAAGGTTTGTTGAATGTGTTTGATGATAGAGTGGCAGATATATGGTGTTTTGGTCGAGGTGGTGTGCGAAGTGAGAGGGTTTTGGAGAATGATTTGGTAAACAGAGAAGAGGTAGTAAAAGCTTTGCGGAAGATGAAAGCCGGCAAGTCAGCGGGTTTGGATGGTATTACAGTGGAATTAATCAAAGAAGCGGGTTAACTGTGTTGTTGACTGCTTGGTAAGGATATCTAATGTATGTATGACTCATGGTGAGGTGCCTGAGGATTGGCGGAATGTACAAAGGCAAAGGGGTTAAAGGTGAGTGCTCAAATTGCAGAGGTATAAGTTTGTTGAGTATTCCTGGGAAATTGTATGGGATGGTATTGATTGACAGAGTGAAAGCATGTACAGAGCATCAGCTTGGAGAAGAGCAGTGTGATTTCAGAAATGGTAGAGGATATGTGGATCAGGTGTTTGCTTTGAAGAATGTATGTGAGAAATACTTAGAAAAGCGAATGGATTTGTATGTAGCATTTATGGATCTAGAGAAGGCATATGATAGAATTGATAGGGATACTCTGTGGAAGGTATTAAGAATATATGGTGTAGGAGGCAAGTTGCTAGAGGAAGTGAAAAGTTTTTGTCGAGGATGTAAGGTATGTGTACGAGTAGGAAGAGAGGAAAGTGATTGGTTCTCAGTGAATGTTGGTTTATGGCAGGGGTGCGTGATGTCTCCATGGTTGTTTAATTTGTTTATGGATGGGGCTGTTAGGGAGGTGAATGCAAGGGTTTTGGAAAGAGGGGCAAGTATGCAGTCTGATGTGGATGAGAGAGCTTGGGAAGCGAGTCAGTTGTTGTTCGTTGATGATACAGCGCTGGTGGCTGATTCGGGTGAGAAACTGCAGAAACTGGTGACTTAGTTTGGTAAAGTGTGTGAAAGAAGAAAGCTGAGAGTAACTGTGAATAAGAGCAAGGTTATTCGGTACAGTAGGGTTGAGAGACAAGTCAAATTGGGAGGTAAGTTTGAATGGAGAAAAACTGGAGGAAGTGAAGTGTTTTAGATAGCTGGGGGTGGATTTGGCAGCGGATGGAACCATGGAAGTGGAAGTGAGTCATAGGGTGGGAGAGGGGATGAAAGTTCTGGGAGCGTTGAAGAATGTGTGGAAGTCTAGAACGTTATTTTGGAAAGCAAAAATGGGTTTGTTTGAAGGAATAGTGGTTCCAACAATGTTATATGGTTGCGAGGCGTGGGCTATTGATAGAGTCGTGTGGAGGGTGGATGTGCTGGAAATGAGATGTTTGAGGACAATATGTGGTGTACGGTGGTTTGATCGAGTAAGTAATGATAGGGTAAGAGACATGTGTGGAAATAAAAAGAGTGTGGTTGAGAGAGAGGAAGAGGGTGTTTTGAAATGGTTTGGTCACATGGAGAGAATGAGTGCGGAAAGATTGACAAAGAGGATATATGTGTCAGAGGTAGAGGGAACGAGGAGAAGTGGGAGACCAAATTGAAGGTTAAGGATCGAGTGAAAAAGATTTTGAGTGATCGGGGCCTGAACATGCAGGAGGGTGAAAGATGTGCAAGGAATAGTGTGAATTGGAACGATGTGGTATACCGGAGTCGAACCTGGATTGAACCAGGGCATGTGAAGCGTCCGGGGTAAACCATGGAAAGTTTTGTGGGGCCTGGATGTGGAAAGGGAGCTGTGGTCTCGGTGAATTATACATGACAGCTTGAGACTGAGCGAGAACGAATGTGGCCTTTGTTGTCTTTTCCTAGCGCTACCTCGCGCACATGCGGGGGAAGGGGGGGGGGTGTCATTTTATGTGTGGCGGGGTGGCGACGGAAATGAATAAGGGCAGACAGTATGAATTATGTACATGTGTATATATGTATATGTCTGTGTCTATATATATGTATACGTTGAGATGTATAGGTATGTATATGTGCGTGTGTGGACGTGTATGTATATGCATATGTATGTGGGTGGGTTGGGCCATTCTTTCGTCCTCGCTAACGCGGGAGACAGCGACAAAGTATAATAAATAAATATAAATAAATGTATATATGTATTCTCTAATCCCACTTAGGTCGATTCCGTCAGTCCATGACATTCTGCTTAACCTTGTGATGATCCTATGTATATATCCCATAACCTCTTTCCAAACACTCCAGAAAAAGCACTCTCTCTCTTTTGGAAAACACAAGCCAAGTGTATATGAACCAGGCAGCAGCCATTCTCGGCAGATCACTTCACTGGATGATTACTGTGTGATTGTTATTAACTCAAGTATGGGACGTTGTGATGTTTGTTTCTTCCCTTGCATCGTCAATCTCTGGGACGCTTTTCTCTCCCTTGATACCTTTTCGACCAAATGCGACTTACAACCTCAAAAGATTTTCTTATTTCCTTTCATACTGTTCAGTTATTTCCTCTCATTTTCTTTCGTCATTTTTCTTTACTCAGATCCTGGCTTCAGTCACATTAAGAATGACTACAGCTTTGATCATCAAGCAAGGCACATGTGTGGAGAGTTATTCAGGCAATCAGTATACCAGCTCTGTCGAATGGTACCAGTAGGATACAGTCGGGCTGGTGGCAGCTGATACACCAGATGACGTATATGTCCAGTGACCGTTGTTCCATCTGGCTAACATGTTCAATAACCGGTGCACCATCTGGCTAACATGTTCAATAACCGGTGCACCATCTGGCTAACATGTTCAATAACCGGTGTATCATCTGGATAACATGTTCAATAACCGGTGTACCATGTGGCTAACATTTTCAATAACCGGTGTACCATCTGGCTAACATGTTCAATAACCGGTGTACCATCTGGCTAACATGTTCAATAACCGGTGTATCATCTGGATAACATGTAATCGGTGTACCAGCTGGCTAACATGTCCAGAAGCGGTGTACCATTTGGCTAACATGTCCAGTAAGCTGTGTACCATCTGGCTAACATGTCCAGTAACCGGTGTACCATCTGGCTAACATGATCAGTAACCATTGTACCATCTGGCTGACACGTTCAGTAACTGGTGTACCATCTGTAAGAACCGCTGAGCGAAGGGGGTTTGATGGTTGATATAAACACACAGGGAAGTTTTCTTATTTCTTTTTTTCACGTTAGCTGAGATGCCACGAGCAACTGAATGCCCTAATCATCAAAGCCATATCATTAACACTGTACACACACACACACACACACACACACACACACACACACACACACACACACACAAGAAATTTACAAATATTTCTCCCTTTACTTAACAATTTAGAACCTTCTATCAAATTTACTGCAGAAGTGGAAAATAATTGTTTTACCATTTTCAGATTGCAGGATCCATAGGGATAGAAACATGTTAAGGCTTAACATATATAGAAAACCCACCAACGTTTGTTCTTATATTCATTTTTTACTCATCTCAACATGACCGAGTTAAACTATTATCATTCCAGTCGATGTTCCTTAGGGCATTACGTATATGCAGTTGAGAATTAATTGATGATGAGTTTGTGGAGATACATTCTATTGGATTCAAGTTAAAGTATCTTAGATCTTGCATTGATAAATCTCTTAAAATAGCAAAGAAATCATTTCCTAGAGTTGAATTCAAACCTTCCCATAATACCAAGAATCTTTTAGTTTTCTCTTTTTGGTGATGATTTTACATTACTTCCCAGGTTGCTTAAATTCTTTGCTGCAAATGTAGCCTTCATTAATAACAATGCTATAAAGAATATGTTAATCAAAAACTCGCCAGAAAATTCTGTGGGATGTGTTTACAGAATCCCTTGTAAAAGCTGTAATATGTTTTATGTTGGGTAGACTGTTAAGGATCTTTATGTTAGACTTCAGCAACATAAACGTAGTATAAGAACAGGACAAGAATCAAATGCTTTGTTTAATCATGTTAGAAATCATGACCATTGCAATGACTGGAGTAACGCTAAATCACTTATTAACTGTAAGTCCTTTACCGCGCGAAATATCATTGAATCTTCTATTATCAAATACACAAAAAAATGTAACATTTATGTTATTAAAGGTCTATAGAAACGGGATTGCTTTGACGTAGACAAAATCTTTAAACAGTTAACTTTCCTATCCACATAATGAAAATTTTATGACCGGCATATTGCCAGGCTCGAACCTTTCGACCCCGGGCACCCCCATCCGGTAACGCTTGTTTACCAATGACGTCTTAGCTACGTCTCTTCCTTGTATATCAACTGACTGTTCTACATCTTGTACATCTTGTATTTCCCCTGACGATGTGATCATTACCCGAAAGTGCACTTGGGAATCTACCGTGTTATCAGAAAATACTAGATCACTCGCACTGATGTGACTTCTTGTTATATATATATATATATATATATATATATATATATATATATATATACCCTAGCCTAAGCTAGGTACGCAAATTATCGATCAGTCATTAGGGGAAGATGAACAGCTTGGTGAACTGCTTGTTGGCTATGGACTGACGACCGCAACCTGGATTGGAGCCTTTGGGTTCGACCCCGGGCTACCCCTGAATCTGCCAAGGTCAGCAACGGTAACACCTACAAAATTTTACCGCATTCAACTTTTGATACATCGTCATAATGTCACTTTACACTCCTACTGGACTGTTATTTTGTCAAACTATTTCATTAGGCATGAAATAATTTGAAGTTAAATAGCTTTCCACAACTTTCCTTTTTACAGTATTGTCTTTTGATATGAAATCTCCAAGTGCT
This sequence comes from Panulirus ornatus, assembly GCF_036320965.1. Classification (NCBI taxonomy): domain Eukaryota; kingdom Metazoa; phylum Arthropoda; class Malacostraca; order Decapoda; family Palinuridae; genus Panulirus; species Panulirus ornatus. The sequence continues at coordinate 7,460,431 of NC_092249.1, forward strand.
GTTAATGTGTATGAATCACGGATTATTTTCATTAATACACCATTACCGATATTCAGTTCATTTTCTAATTTAGACCATCATCTCAATCAAAGTGCTTTTTCTTTTTTGTTTCATTACTGAGATTCAACAAGAGTGCTACAAGCTTATCTATACGATAAGCTGTTTGGTTGTGGCTTGAGGTAACGTTATTAGGTTCATCAACCTGGCGGGTTAAGCTTTCCTCGGCTCACCGGATTCATTTTCCATTTATACAGACCCTGAGCCAGCGATAACCCCCCACCCACCGCAGCTACGACGAATGGAAGGAAAACACCGTTACAATTTCAACTCCGAGTCGCGTTCACTCACCCTCGCTCGCCTAGACGTCCGAGACACATTTTTACAGAACAGAATTTTATTCTTTTTCTTTTTTTTTGTGTGTATTGTCTGATCTGACGTTGATCCTGGAAGATAAGCCTTTGATACATACGGAAATTGGTTGTACCGAATATTTCAGCTGTAGGTCAAAGAAAAGTGAAAGGATATATTGATACGTTCATAAGTTCATGTGGGTAAGCGAAACGTTAGCAAGAATATTTCTTATCAATTATTACCCCATGGCTCCTCTCTCAAAGGGTCCTGGTGTTATCCAGGGAGCTTTTTCCTGGGGCTGAGCTACATTTAGTAGAAGGGAAAGGTGGACTCCTTTGAAGCGAGAATGTCTTAAACGAGACTGCATTCTTTTGTAGATAAGATGATGATACAGCATTCCCATGGACGACTTGTCAGTCGTGGTGTAACTCAACCAGACACAGTCCAATATATATATATATATATATATATATATATATATATATATATATATATATATATATATATATATATATATATATATTTTTGCTTTGTCGCTGTCTCCCGCGTTTGCGAGGTAGCGCAAGGAAACAGACGAAAGAAATGGCCCAACCCACCCCCATACACATGTATATACATACGTCCACACACGCAAATATACATACCTACACAGCTTTCCATGGTTTACCCCAGACGCTTCACATGCCCTGATTCAATCCACTGACAGCACGTCAACCCCGGTATACCACATCGATCCAATTCACTCTATTCCTTGCCCTCCTTTCACCCTCCTGCATGTTCAGGCCCCGATCACACAAAATCTTTTTCACTCCATCTTTCCACCTCCAATTTGGTCTCCCACTTCTCCTCGTTCCCTCCACCTCCGACACATATATCCTCTTGGTCAATCTCTCCTCACTCATTCTCTCCATGTGACCAAACCATTTCAAAACACCCTCTTCTGCTCTCTCAACCACGCTCTTTTTATTTCCACACATCTCTCTTACCCTTACGTTACTTACTCGATCAAACCACCTCACACCACACATTGTCCTCAAACATCTCATTTCCAGCACATCCATCCTCCTGCGCACAACTCTATCCATAGCCCACGCCTCGCAACCATACAACATTGTTGGAACCACTGTTCCTTCAAACATACCCATTTTTGCTTTCCGAGATAATGTTCTCGACTTCCACACATTCTTCAAGGCTCCCAGGATTTTCGCCCCCTCCCCCACCCTATGATCCACTTCCGCTTCCATGGTTCCATCCGCTTCCAGATCCACTCCCAGATATCTAAAACACTTTACTTCCTCAAGTTTTTCTCCATTCAAACTTACCTCCCAATTGACTTGACCCTCAACCCTACTGTACCTAATTACCTATATATATATATATATATATATATATATATATATATATATATATATATATATATATATATATATATATATACATATATATATATATATATACTTCCCACGTATTCCCTGCTTGTCGTAGAAGGCGACTAAAAGGGGAGAGAGCGGGTGGCTTTAAATCCTCCCCTCTCTTTTTTTTTAATTTTCCAAAAGAAGGAACAGAGAAGGGGGCCAAGTGAGGATATTCCCTCAAAGCCCCAGTCCACTGTTCTTAACGCTACCTCGCTAACGCGGGAAAAGCGAATAGTTTGAAAGAAAGAAAGAATATATCTATGTATGTATATATATATATATATATATATATATATATATATATATATATATATATATATATATATATAGACCATATATATATAATACCTTCCGAGAGCCAGGATTCGAACCCAAGACCTTTTGCGTGGTAGTCGGGAACGCTAACTGCTAGGCTAGGATCACTCCTGATATGAAGCTGACTATTGGATTACAAGTAATCGAATACCCTTCGTCTCCCATCAAAGTATAACAGAGCCTAGACCGGTCAAATCACATCAGGCACACATTACTAGCAGCTAGCATTTTACAGAACCTTACTGTACAAACGCGGAGGTATATAAACACGTACATAGTGCACAGGAAAGCACACTTACATAGACCATATAATACCCACAAACAGCTAGATTTGAGCCCATTACCTTTTGTGTGGATAGGAATTGGCAAGAGTAGCTAAATGAAAAGATAATAATGATACGTAAGGTTTGAGTGGGTGTATGGCACTTGTAAGATAAGTAAGGTTTGAGTGGGTGTTTGGCACTTGTAAGATAAGTAAGGTTTGAGTGGGTGTATGGCACTTGTAAGATAAGTAAGGTTTAAGTGGGTGTTTGGCACTCGTAAGATAAGTAAGGTTTGAGTGGGTGTATGGCACTTGTAAGATAAGTAAGGTTTGAGTGGGTGTATGGCACTTGTTAGATAAGTAAGGTTTGAGTGGGTGTATGGCACTTGTAAGATGATAGGACCATTCTGGTACTCCCGTGTCGATGAGACTGAAAGTAAGATCAGCAATGAAATTTGTAGTTTAAGAATGAAGCTGATGAAAAGAGTTGTACGATACAGTTAAAAAGGTAAATGAGAATCTAGAAATATAGATAGGCATTTAGGTAGACTGACACAGATACTTAGATGAGAAAGTAGATAGATACTTAAAACGACTGTAGACCGACAAAGGAAAAGATATATATATATAGATATAAAAATCTCAACAAGACTAGGTAGGTATCGAACTGATGGAGGGAACACGTCGAAAATTTCTGAATGCTGAAGATGTTGGTGAAACTAGGATATTCACTTTGCAATGAATGGAGTAAAGAGTCAGAGATGGAGGGTGTGAGAGGGAGACCCTGTTTGACGAGGCAGCGAAGGGGATAAGAAGAGCGAAATATGATAAAGCTCCGAGAGTGAACCATGGGACGGCATGGGAAGCGAACGTGTGGCTTGAGGCAGCACGAGGAAAAATGCCTCTGGGTATGGGGTACATTGAGAACAGTCCATCAAGGAATGAACATATCCAGTGGCGGTGCAGTGGCTGATGTGACCGAGATAGATTTCAGAGCTGCAGCCGGACTGGATTTTCAAAAGTATGAGGGAAGGAGGAAGAGGGAAATGAACCGACTTTTGAATGAACGAATATAGATAAAGTACAAGCTGAAGCTGAGGGTCATGGATGTGTTGATAGGATATTCATGATAAGCATAAAAGCTTTGGAAATGTTAGTAACGGTTAATAGTTATCATGTAACAATTATAAGAGTAGAGGAAGGACATGACAAAATAGACAGGTTTAGACGATATGGTATCAGAAAATATGAAAGATCTATCAAAATATTAAAGTTTTTGGTAAAAGGGAAGGAACCATTTTGTGCTTTGGGGGAAGACGAGTCGCTATTTTCACAATGTTTTAAAGGTTCCGTTAGAGACGAAAATTTACGTTGGATCCAGCATGCAGTTTGCCTTCTGGTAGATTATTGAATTTCTAACTATGGAGGAAAATATGTAAAAGAAAACAAATCTTTTCCACTGAAGTGGAGACTTATATGCCAGTGGTCGAGCAAGTCATCCAGGTCTCCTAACACGACAACACGAATCAGAGTGAGAACTCTGGCACACAAGACCGACAGCGACTGAACAACATAAGAAGAAACAAATTATTGACTCCATACAACATGCAAACACTCAGTATCAACGAAGGGCTTGGCTATTAAAGGCTATAGATGATATATCTTATGTAAGGTTTTGCTCAACAAACTTCATATTCTGGAAGATAAACATTGTGTGATGACGCTGATGTATTTCAGAGAACTTCGACGACTTTGGATAAATATGATGCGATTGTTACGTTAAAAGGTGGGCAAATAGTGTTTCCCAGATCTGCTTCTCTCTCTCCTTGAAACGGCTCAAGAGTTATCATCAAAATAAGCACATTATCCTGAATAAAGACAAATATTGCAGACATTGAGTAGAGTTATATCCGTGAATGCCTGATATTTTCGATTCGAGAATTGAACCCTGGCTTTCGGGAACGGACGGCGCAACCACCTGCCCACGGATATGTGTGGACTTACCAAAATGCATAAAAAAAAAGTTTCCAGCAAGACCCATAGTGAGTTCAGTAGGCTCCATCACATATGAAAATGTCAGACTGTCCAATATCATGAACAATGTAGATTTAGTTAATTTTAACAACATCAATGTTATTTTGATTTCCAACTTGTTAACTTTGATGTTTCCTCACTTTTCACAAAAGTTCCTGTTGATGACCTTTTAGAATATCTATTTGTTGTTTTGGACGATAATCATTTACCTGTTTCAAAGTCTGTTTTCACTGAACTGATAAAAGAAACAAGTTTAAGTTAAGCATATACAGGAAACCTACCAATGTTTGCTCATATATCCATTATTACTCATCTCAACATGACAGAGTTAAATTATCATCATTTCAATCTATGTTCCTTAGGGCATTACGTATATGTGTCTAGAGTTTATTGATGATGAGTTTGAGATGTATTCTATCGGATCTAGTTAAAGTACCCCAGATCTTTCATTAATGAATCCCTTAAGTTAGCAAAGAAATCATTTTATAAGGTTGAGCCCAGACCTCCCATTGATACCAAGAATCTTTTAGTTCTCCTTTTTAATGATAATTTTACTTTACTTCCATTGTTACTGAAATCCTTTCATGTAAATTTTGCCTTCAGCAACAATAATACTATAAAGAATATCTTAATCAGGAACTCACCAGAAAATTCTCCTGGATGCATCTATAAAGTGCCATGTAGAAATTGTGATAAGTCTTATGTTGGGCAGATTGGGAAGGATCTTTCTGTTAGACTTAAGCAACATAAATATAGTATAAGAACAGGACAAGAGTCAAATGCCTTGTTTAATCAAGTTAAAAACTATGAGCATTGTACTGACTGGAGTAATACCATTTCAGTTATTAACTCTAACTCCAGTACCATGAGAAATATTGAATCTTCTATTATTGAATACACAAAGAATTATAACCTTAATATCAGTGAAGGTCTATACAAATCGGATAACTTTATTTTTGATAAAATTTGTAAACAATTCACCTTCTTGTCCACATAATAATACGCTCGTTGTCTGTCTTGGACAATCACATTTCTACCTTATGGCATCTTAGCTACGTCTTTCGTTGTATTTCAACTGACTGTTATATTTCTCTCTTGTGTGTCCCCTGATGATGTGATTATCATTAGGGAATTTGGGAATTCAGTTTTCCAAGTCGTCTTGTTCTTACCGTACATAAGATGATGATCCTACTCTGCTCCTCACAGACTCCTTACAGTTGTGTGGAATCATGATCCTACTCTGCTCCTCACAGACTCCTTACAGCTGTGTGGAATCTATTCCTATTTCGTAATTCTCCTTAACGGTATTTCGTAACCCGATCATCGATATGGAATCAAATATCATTTGAAGGACTTTATACGTCAAACTTTCATGGATGTATATGGTACTTCTGAATCTTCTTACTAAATCCATATTACTCCTGACCCAACAGTGGCTCTGTTTCTCTTTAATGTATTTTTCAGGTGCGTTGAGGGTAAATAAGATAAAGGAATTGGCCTCGTGATAAAGACGACCTCTTGTGCCAGCAGTCGGAGTATACCATCTGAAGATATCTGATGTGAAGCGAATGACTAAGACAAACTTCAGACTGGGATAAGTTTTCGTTGGCACTTTGTGCGATATTTCTTTCCGAGCGAACGTCACTGGGAGTGACAAGGCGTGTGGACGAGTGGCTCGTTTATTGAAATTGTCCCATCAGTAGATGCTGAGTGTAGGTACACAGCTCATCTTCCCCCCACTTGTAGCGCTCCTCACTGTGAAAACGGTGCGTGGGAGACGCTTAGGAGACGGGAGGAAATGGGGAGATGTCGGGGGAATCTAGGAAACATGAAGAGGGGCGGGGGGTAAATGGGGGAGTTTTGGAGGTGAATGGGAAGAGGGGAGCTTAAAGTGGAAAGACTTGGGGGAATCTTGGAGTGGAGAAGACACGAAGAGGATTGTTTGGGGCTGAAGACGTGGAGACCCGCGTTGGAGGGGATGGCGGTGCTACGGGTGGCTGGAGTGAGGTTGGATAACGTAAGGTGGTGTGGCTAGACACCAGGGGGTCCAGAAATGGACAGGAAACGTATGGGTGACTTAACAGGGCTCGGAGGAGCTGTTGGGGGAGAGAGAGAGAGAGAGAGAGAGAGAGAGAGAGAGAGAGAGAGAGAGAGAGAGAGAGAGAGAGAGAGAGAGAGAGAGAGAGAGAGAGAGAGAGAGAGAGAGAATGAGGTATATAAGCATCATATGAGTTTACATGAGAAGAGGAGAGTAAGTTACATGTGAAGGTCGAGGAGAGACTTGACTGCCATGGTTTGTATCCCTCGGACCAGGGAGGACCATGGGAGCAGCACCACTGGTGATCAGCTGATGTCAAGTCTCCTCACTGCAATGCCTCTGTCTCTCCCACTGACGCTTGAATGTGTCTACATGATGTGGCACCTTCCGTCTCTCTTGAACGCACAGATCTCTTTAATAAAATCGTGTTTCTTCTCCTACTTCTACAATAATGATCCCTGATACCGAGTCCTCATAGAAGTGTTTCCCATTCATGACTCCCGTCACTACGCAGTGTTTCTCATCCTAAATTTACCTTCGTCCATGGCTTTAGAGATTTTGTAGTCTCTCAACGAACCCAATTTAGGCTTCTGATCTCCTCCGTTCTCACAAACAGCCTCGAACGGACGCAATGGCCAGTTTGCTACTTGTTTGCCTATTGTATACCTTTGTATACGCCGCCGTGTCTTCCATAGTGTGCCGCTTCCATTGTCCCTGGCGCTTGATACTAGCAGCTCTATAGCTCATCCTCACAATACGTTCCTTCCACAGTATTGTTACTGTTGTCGCCCTCTCTGGCGGTAGCTGGTTCTGAGTGATGGACTGAATGGCCTGGGGATCGCCACCTCTCACCACACAACACCACCAGGTTGTCCACCACTATCTACAACACGCCCTCCACCACGCTACAGATATACACACAATGCCGTAGTCATCCTTGGCAATCACCAATTTCACCAACGCTAAATTTCACCTGCCATTTACTATACTCACAAAAATGTTCATCAGACTTAGTGCCTTTTGTGTAGCCACTCACCTCAAGGTGTACCATTTTATCACCATTATGTCGTCTCTCAATGTTTCTGCCACCATATTCACCACTATTCACCCACACTTGTCGTCTTGCACATGACCCACTACCACGGATGTCATTGATGTCTACCACTCTTAACACCATGCCCACTACCGCTTAACACGATTCTCACCACTCGTTCTCCCAAACCCCTTCTCTGGAAACCATTCTTACCATCAGATGCACCACGATCACCATTTCGAGTGCACTAACCATCACGTCCTCTATCACTCGCTACTAACCCTCCACTCACTGACATGTCTCCTCAATATATCACCAATGACAACCAGTACCAACCACTAAGTTCGTCAATGTGATAACCAATAGTTCACAGCACACTGGCAACTATAACACCACCATTTACTTTAGTAAGGTAACAGTCAGCAACACTATAATCTCACGTAACCATCCATTAACATTAGGGGAAACTCAGCAACACCTTAGGAAAATGGGACACCCAAGGAACGCCCCTCAAGCAATAAGTAACAAAGAAAAGTTTCATTAGCTCCCGAGAAAACGAGACAACACCATTGGATCGTATGCATTACCCAGAAAACACTAGAAAATAGTCAAAGAGCATTCAGTCAGACACATGGCTCCCTCAGGAACACCCGCGGAACTCATTGCCACGTAACGAACACACTGCAACACATAATAGGTAACTAGCAACACAAAGAAAATATTCAACTCACGGAGCACAGCACGCAGAAATACACAAGGCGCTTTTTGCTAATAAACTCTCTTTTTCTTTTCTCTTTTTTTGCTTCTCTCTTTTCTCAAATGCATCGTTTTCTTTAGAACCATTCCATCCCGGATGTCGTTAATGGAAAGACACTTTTCCCTGGTCAACTATGGTGTCCATCAAGGCTCTATCTTATCGCCTAAGCTCTTTTCTTTCTCAAAATGTCTTTTCTCTTTAACTTTTAATCCTTTTCACTCCTATGATCTACTTTGCATACTTGGACTCACCTTCCCACCCTTTCTAAATCAGAAACTTGCTCTTTTTCTCGCACTGAACAGAATTTCTTCCTAAATTTGGACCTAAACAGCAACGCAGGATGGGAAGCAGTACCGTGGTATAGTTCAACAGAGCATAAACAATTTCTTCCTATACCGTTTTCTAAGTCGGTTACCTTCTAATAAATCTTCAACCACTGCAATTTAACCCTTCAATATCATCAACATGTTTGGCTTAGCCTTATCCTCCGGTACATCCTTGAATCCCCCACATAATGGACATTACAAAATTATTTTCCAAGCGCTGGAGGCATTACATAAGTCCTGAGATCAACTCTTCCACATCGAGTTACTCAAGAGTTGCGTATATATACCGACCACACAGACCCAACAGTCCAAAGAGGTGGTCTTGTCTCAAGACCATTACGAAATACAAAAAAATGCCGTACCTTCAAAAGCAGTAGAAGAAAAGAACAGCAAAGTAAAGGCTCTTTCCCAACCCACCACACTCTTATGCAAAACGCCGGACGGAAAAAGGTAGAAACAGGTGTTCCATTCGTTCTCTTAGCAGAATCAAGAGCTTTACATTTTCTCATCTCTCCTCTTCTCATTTATCTTCACTTATCCCTCTTTGTGATGCTCTCTCTCTCTCTCTCTCTCTCTCTCTCTCTCTCTCTCTCTCTCTCTCTCTCTCTCTCTCTCTCTCTCTCTCTCTCTCTGTTTTACAAGTATCAATTCTGTCACTGTTTTCATGAGCTCTGTGTGTGTGTGTGTGTGTGTGTGTGTGTGTGTGTGTGTGTGTGCCAGACCTTGTGACCTATACCTGTAGCACATGCCTGGCTGCTGCTTCCCCTAGCTAGTGTGTGAAGGCAAGGCATGCGAGCATGGACCGTTGTGATATATTTTCTTCGTTTCTCGGACGGGGAAGCCATGATATCTTCCCTCATGTTGTGCCTTTCATTTCTCTCATTATCTTTTCCACCATTATGAATGATATTCACAAAGACCTGAGAAGCTCAAAGTAATCCTTAGTGCATCTTGCTTCAGCCACGTCCAATCTTATCTTTTATTCAAGACGGCCTTGATTTGGGTTTTATATCTTGCTCGTATCATGCCAGCCACAAAAATGAAAATACTCAATATAAAAGAAGAACACCTGAAAAGCATTCACACACATCAGACAGTGTTTGGCCAAGGAGACAACCTTCAGCGTACAAAACATGCGCCAACGAAAGCTCTCTGTTTTCATGCTTATCTAAACATCATCTCAGAAAAAGGCTATGTGAATCGGGTGTGAGATGAGAGAGAGAGAGAGAGAGAGAGAGAGAGAGAGAGAGAGAGAGAGAGAGAGAGAGAGAGAGAGAGGATGACTGAACGCTCTCTCATTTCATCACAATGCTAAACGATCCCTAACCTGACCACTCCTCATTTATTATACTCAGGGGTTGGCAAAGACACCTCTGCTTGGAGGACACGTCACGCCACAGCAAAAGGACAGGGGTGGCTCTTACTCCATAGGGAGTATGTGCACCCTAATTACATGGCTCAGCAGATGGTAACTTCTGAGGAAAAACATCATGTGCTGGTCGCATCCACGCCATTCAGTTTTGGTAGAGACGCCACTGTCAATATGAACCATTCTGTAAGACCACTTTTGCTTTACCTGCCGGGATGCAGCTAAAGCTAAACACAGAGCTGGCAGAGCCTTCAAATATAAGACTTCTCACCAACGAAGGGAGGTAGAGCGATCAAGGCTCAGGGATTACCCACTGAAAAGCAGGAACCACAAGAGCCAAAGTTGGATGGGTGAGTGAGGAGGGCGATGGGGGACTGGTGGAGGGGGGGGGGAGGACTTTAAACCCTCAGTGAGAGGCAGAAATACTCTCAAGTAAATACCTGGCTTCCAATCTGTAGTTCAGTTGTCATACACTGCCATAGCCTCTCACTGGCACCATACCAACAATAGTGGACTCTGGCAAACTGGCTATTCAAGAGATCACTAGCGCTAAGGCCACGTTCCTGCCATTGAAATCCAACCTCGAGACCTAAAGAGAAGGTACATAACCAGGGTCACCTGCCCTCCCAACGCTTAGGCTGATAGAAATATTTAGTGAATATAATCCTCTTAGTCTGTTTGACAGAATGAAGCTCGTTCTCATTCTTATGTGTTCGCCGTTTCCCAAGTTATCGAGGTGGCGGTAGGGATAGACGTCAAACCAATTTTCACACAACTCTACGGGAGGGGGGTTTACAGCTTTGAAGGTGTAATGAATAAGATACTGGGAACCTTAAAGCACTTTCTATATGTTCTAGACAGGTAAGGATGCTCTTTTGTACCCTGTTCTCCTGAAAAATCTTTCCCTTATCAAATCCTTACCCGCTATAGGATTATAACATCAAAGTGTGTTACTGTATACAAGTTTCTGCAATACTCTAACTCAAGAATCATTTTAAACATTTCTAGTGAACTAAAGAGTAGAACTGACGTGCATATAATCCCATTTTAACTATTCAGGTCTTATGAATATCACTACACGTGTAACCCATCATTCTACGCCATGTTCATATCTAGAATAAATTCACTATCTTTTATATATAGTTGCTATTTCCAGCACAAACGAGGTAGCGTCCAGAACAGGCGACTGAGTCTTAGGGGATAGATCTTCATGTGGCTCATTCTCTTGTTCCTTCTTTTGGCAAGTAATACAGGAGGGGAGAATTTCCAGAACCCCAGCTCCTCCTCTACAGAAAAAAAAACAATCTATATTATCTGAACAGCATGAAGACATCAGCTTATTCTTGGGTTCATGTGAATCTTTTCCTAGATTTTGCAGTCATGCAAAACTTCCAACAACCACGATCGAACCCGGGACCCATTTGTAGCAGGCGGGAGCACTGTTGCTAGGCTATGATCAACCCTAAAAGGGTAATGACTATTCCAATACTATGTAGTCGAATACCATTCGTCTCACGTTAGCGAGCAACGGGCTCACACAACCAGCAGATAGCATTTTACAGAACCTTACTGTACAACACGGAGGTATATATACAAATATAGTGCATATGAACGCGCACAACCATATAACATACAAATCTCCAACAGCCAGAATCGAACCCGGGACCCCTGAGTATATATATATATATATATATATATATATATATATATATATATATATATATATATATATATATATATATATATATATATTCCTGTGAGTCCACGGGGAAAATGAAACACGATAAGTTCTCAAGTGCACTTCATTAGGGGAGGCACAACACAGAAATATAACAGTCAGTTGATATACAACGTAGAGACGTAGCTAGGACTCCATTTGGTTAATATGTGATTTCAAGACAGACAACGAGCGTATCATAAACTTATCATGTGGACAAGGTGAATTGTTGACAAATCTTATCAATAATAAAGTTATCCAATTTGTATAGACCTTCACTAATATTAAGGTTATGATTCTTTGTGTATTTGGTAATAGAAGATTCAATGATATTTCTCGGGGTACCGGGGTTAAAGTTAATAACCGAAATGGCATTACTCCAGTGAGTACAATGATCATAGTTTTTAACGTGATTAAACAAGGCATTTGATTCTTGTCCTGTTCTTATACAATATTCATGTTACTTAAGTCTAACAGAAAGATCCTTACCAGTCTGTCTAACATAAAACTTATCACAATTTTTAAATGGCACTTTATAAATGTACCCAGGAGAATTTTCTGGTGAGTTTCTGATTAAGATACTCTTTATGGTATTATTGCTGCTAAAGGCAACATCTACATTAAAGGATTTAGGCAACAATGGATGTAAAGTAAAATTATTAATAAAAGGGAGAACTAAAAAATTGTTGGTGTCAATGGGAGGTTTGGGCTCAACTCTATAAAATGATATCTTTGCTAACTTAAGGGATTTATCAATGAAAGATCTAGGGTACTTTAACTTAGATCCAATAGAATATATCTTTTCAAACGCATCATAAATATACTCTGGACTGCAAATACGTAATGCCATAAGGTACATAGATTGAAATGATGATAATCTAACTCTGTCATGTTGAGATGAGTAATAATGGATATATGAGCATACATTGCTAGGTTTTATGTATATGCTAAACTTAAACTTGTTTCCTTGCCTATGGATCATGCAATCAAAACATTTTAGATTCGAACCTATGCGCTCGACCCTGGTCGGCCCGTGAATGCGTCACAGTCAGGAACGCTAACCATCACATCCCATCATAAAGCCACGAGAGTAAAACAATGAAGTCCCATTTGTACTGAATCCAAGCCCAGTGGCTACGAATGGTCTGAAGGGGGGAAAAAAAAACCAAGCGACCGTAACCATAACATTTCATTTCAACCCAAAGGAGATCAAAGGCAGGGTAGAAAGTTCCTCACTGCACCAGAGGGTTCTCCCTCAAAGACCAGAACAACTGAATCATCAGAGAGATTAAAACCGTTCAACAATTTTTTTTTTTTGAGGCGAAGATTATTTTTGATCCAGAGTGAGTTTTATTAAGGAAGAGTCTGAAGGATCAAGGAGCATTCCCGCAGCTGTGTCACACTGACTGTGGCCGGCGCTGAGGGGATGACGCAGTTGATATACTGAGACCACTAGTGAAAACTAGTGGTCAAGATCGATCACAGTGTGTGTGTGTATATATATATATATATATATATATATATATATATATATATATATATATATATATATATATATATATATATATATCATTTTCATTCATTTTGTTATACTTTGTCGCTGTCTCCCGCGTTAGTAAGGTAGCGCAAGGGAACAGACGAAAGAATGGCCCACCCGCCCACATACACATGAATATACATACACGTCCACACACGCACAAATAAATACCTATACATTTCATCGTATACATGTGTATACATACTCACATACACAGACATATACATACATACACATGCACATAATTCATACTGTCTGCCTTTATTCCTTCCGTTCGCCACCTCGCCACACATAAAATGACAACCCCCTCCCCACGCACGCGCGAGAGGTAGCGCTAGGAAAAAGACAACAGAGGCCAGATTCGTTCACACTCAATCTCTAGCTGTCATGTATAATGCACCGAAACCACAGCTCCCTTTCCACATCCAGGCCCCATAAAACTTTTCATGGTTTACCCCAGACGCTTCACATGCCCTGGTTCAATCCAAAGACACGTCGACCCCGGTATACCATATCGTTTCAATTCACACTATTCCATGCACGCCTTTCACCCTATTGCATGTTCAGGCCCCGATCGCTCAAAATCTTTTTCACTCCATCTTTCCACCTCCAATTTGGTCTCCCACTTCTCCTACTTCCCTCCACCTCTGACACATATATCCTCTTTGTCAATCTTTCCTCACTCATTCTCTCCATGTGACTAAACCATTTCAATACACCCTCTTCTGCTCTCTCAACCACACTCCACACTCTTTTTATTGCCAAACATCACTCTCACCCTTTCATTACTTGATCGATCACACCACCTCACACCACATATTGTCCGCAGACATCTCATTTCCAACACATCCATCCTCCTCCGCAAAACCCTATCTATAGCCCACGCCTCGCAAACATAAAGCACTGTTGGAACCACTATTCCTTAAAACATACCCATTTTTGCTTTCCGAGATAATGTTTTCCGCCTTCTACACATTTTTCAACGCTCCCAGAACTTACGCCCCCCCCCCCCCCCCCCACACACACACACACACACACTGTGACTCACTTCCGTTTCCATTGTTCCATCCGCTGCCAAATCCACTCCCAGATATCTAAAACACTTCACTTCCTCCAGTTTTTCTCCACACAAGCTTACCTCCCAATTGACTCGTTCCTCAACCCTACCGTACCTAATAACCTTGCTCTTATTCACATTTACTCTCAGCTTTCTACTTTCACACACTTTATCAAACTCCGTCACCAGCATCTACAGTTTTTCACCTGAATCAGCCATCAGCGCCGTATCATCAGCGAACAACTGACTAACCTAACCTAACCTAAGCCCTGTCATCCACAACAGACTGCATACTTGCCCCTCTTTCCAAAACTCTTGCATTCACCTCCCTAACAACCCATCCATAAATAAGTTAAAGAATCATGGAGACATCACACACCCCTGCCGCAAACCATCATTCGCTGAGAGCTAGTCACTTTCCTCTCTTCCTACTCGTACACATGCCTTACGTCCTCGATAAAAAAAATTTCACTGCTTCTAGCAACTTGTCTCCCGCACCATATGCTCTTAATACTTTCCACAGAACATCTCTATCAACTCTATTATATGCCTTCTCGAGATCCATAAATGTTACATACAAATCCATTTGCCTTTATAAGTATTTCTCACATACATTATTCAATGCAAACAACTGATCTACACATCCTCTACCACTGCTGAAACCACACTGCTCTTCCCCAGTCTGATGCTCTGTACATGCCTTCACCCTCTCAATCAATACCTTCCCATATGATTTCCCAGGAATACTCAACAAATTATACCTCTGTAATTTGAGCACTCACTCTTATCCCCTTTGCCTTTGTACAATGGCACTATGCAAGCATTCCGCCAATCCTCAGGCACCTCACCATGAGTCATACATACATTAAATAACCTTACCAACCAGTCAAAAATACAGTCACCCCTTTTTAAATAAATTCCACTGCAATACTATCCAAACCAGCTGCCTTGCCGGCTTTCATCTTCCGCAAAGCTTTTACTACCTCTTCTCTGTTAACCAAATCATTCTCCCTAACCCTCTCACTTTGCACACCACATCGACCAAAACACCCTATAGCTGCCACTCTATCATCAAACACATTCAACAAACCTTCAAAATACTCACTCCATCTGCTTCTCACATCACCACTACTTATTATCATCTCCCCATTAGCCACCTTCACTGAAGTTCCCATTTGCCCCCTTGTCTTACGCACTTTCCTTAACTCCTTCCAAAACATCTTTTTATTCTCACTAGAATTAATGATATTCTCTCAGCCCAACTCTCATTTGCCCTCTTTTTCACCTCTTGCACCTTTCTCTTGACATCTTGCCTCGCTCTTTTATACATCCCCCATTCATTTGCATTATTTCCCTGCAAAAATCGTCCAAATGTCTCTCTCTTCTCTATCACTAATAATCTTACTTCTTCATCCTGCCACTCACTACCCTTTCTAATCTACCCACCTCTAACGCTTCTCAGGCCACAAGCATCTTTTGCACGAGCCATCACTGCTTCCCTAAATACATCCTATTCCTCCCCCACTCCCCTTACCTCCTTTGTTCTCACCTTTTTCCATTCTGTACTCTGTCTCTCCTGGTACTTAATCACACAAGTCTCCTTCCCAAGCTCACTTTCTCTCACCACTCTCTTCACCCCAACATTCTCTCTTCTTTTCTGAAAACCTCTACAAATCTTCACTTTCGCTTCCACAAGATAATGATCAGACATCCCTCCAGGTGCACCTCTCAGCACATTAACATCCAGAAGTCTCTCTTTCGCGCGCCTATCAATTAACACGTAATCCAGTAACGCTCTCTGGCCATCTCTCCTACTTACAAACGTATATTTATGTATATCTCCCATTTTAAACCAGGCATTCCCAATCACCAGTCCCTTTTCAGCACATTAATCTACAAGCTCTTCACCATTTCCATTTACAACACTGAACACCCCATGTACACCAAATATTCCCTCAACTGCCACATTACTCACCTTTGCATTCAAATCACCCATCACTATAACCCGGTCTCGTGCATCAAAACTACTAACACACTCACTCAGCTGCTCCCAAAACACTTGCCTCTCATGATCTTTCTTCTCACGCCCAGGTGCATATGCACCAATAATCACCCATCTCTCTCCATTCACTTTCAGTTTTACCCATATTAATCTAGAGTTTACTTTCTTATACTCTATCTTATACTCCCACCACTCCTGTTTCAGGAGTAGTGCTACTCCTTCCCTTGCTCTTGTCCTCTCACTAACCCCTGACTTTACTCCAAAGACATTCCCAAACCACTCTTCCCTTCTACCCTTGAGCTTCGTTTCTCGGAAAGCCAAAACATCCAGGTTCCTTTCCTCAACCATACTACCTATCTCTCCTTTTTCCTCATTTTGGTTATATCCACACACATTTAGATACCCCAATCTGAGCCTTTGAGGAGGATGAGCACGCCTCCTCTAGGGCTTCTAAAGGCATCTTAGAAGAAAAGATATATATACGTGTGTTTTAAGTGCAACTGAGATGTTCAGTGCCCTCGGTGTGGTAGCTGTCTTGTTGACATGGAAGTCGTCTGATATGTTGGAGGGATGTTTGTAAATATGGAGAGATGGGCAATGTCCATAGCGAAGAGGAAAAAAGTTTAGCTCTTACATGTCTAAGGAGTATAGTTTCGGATGAGTTTGTGTGTGGGGTGGAGTAGAGTCCAGGAGCAAGTTGGTGACAGTAGGTGTTTATTGCCTATTGATGCATGAAAGTGCGCATATACCTTCTTAATGTGGTGTTTGTTGGGGATGGAGACATCTATGATTACGTATCGCTGAAGTATGAGGCGGTGACGAGTTTTTCAAGTAACATCTGGGGGTTGATTGTTAGCTATGAATTTGTCTGAGTGTGAAGGGGCTAATTCCTTTCAAGCTATACTCCATCAGTGTAATGAAACTCTGTGTCAGAGGTATGAACAGTTTGATCACTCTGGCAGTAATGCGATGGTACTCGTTTTATAAGGTACATCTGGTGTCCTGAACATCCGGTCGTCAACAGTGTTATTTCCTGCTGCCAAGAGGGATGAAAGAAACCCCGTAGAAAGTACCATGATGATGCCCGCCTTAATTGCATACTCAACTCCCAGCCATATCCCCCTCCAGAAGGAAGCAACAGAGTCGTAAATCAATTCAGCTCTTGATAAAGAGCAAAGGTCGTAAACCCGAGGAGCAGCCAATACCGGACCTTACGAGTTTGCGACTCAGGTTAACTCCGTCCTGCACACATTCCCGGGCCTAATTAGGAATTACACTCGAGAGCTTATGAAATGTGATCCCTGGAGAGGACAGATATAGCCCACTTGTTGTAAAGGCCTTTCAAAAAGTCTGGTGTAAAGAGAGTGAGCCTGACTTTGGCAGGAGTCAATTAAGGACTTGAATTACTTAAGAAACGTTGTGACTCTTCCCTGGAAATGCTTCACAAAATCCATATATCAGTGATTTACGTTCACAACGTCTGGTCCATCAGTCACACTCAGAGTTTAGTTCAGTCGTATTTTCTTCCTTAATAAAACAAGATTCACAGCTCGTCTTTTAACTTAGTCATTATATATGTATATATATATATATATATATATATATATATATATATATATATATATATATATATATATATATATATATATATATATATATATTCCTATGAGTCCATGGGGGAAAATGAAACACGAAAAGTTCCCAAGTGCACTTTCGTGTAATAATCACATCATCAGGGGAGACACAAGAGAGAAATATAACAGTCAGTTTATATACATCGAAGAGACGAAGCTAGGACGCCATTTGGTAAACATGTATATCAATTGACGCTTCACATGCCCTAGTTCAATCCATTCACAGCACGTCGACCCCGGTATACCACATCGTTCCAATTCACTCTATTCCTTGCACGCCTTTCACCCTACTGCATGTTCAGGCCCCGATCACTCAAAATCTTTTTCGATCCATCTTTCCACCTCCAATTTGGTTTTCCACTTCTCGTTCCCTCCACCTCTGACACATATATCCTGTTGGTCAATCTTTCCTCTCTCATTCTCTCTGTGTGACCAAACCATTTCAAAACACTCTCTTCTGCTCTCTCAACCACACTCTTTTTACTACCACACATCTCTCTTACCCTTTCATTGCTTACTCGATCAAACCACCTCACACCACATATTGTCCTCAAACATCTCATTTCTAACACATCCACCCTCCCCCGCACAACTTTGTCTATAGCCCAAGCCTCTCAACCATATAACATTGTTGGAACCACTATTCCTTCAAACATACCCATTTTTGCTTTCCGAGATAACGTTCTCGCCTTCCACACATTCTTCAACGCTCCCAGAACTTTCGTCCCCCTCCCCCACCCTATGACTCACTTCCGCTTCCATGTTTCCATCCGCTGCCAAATCCACTCCCAGATATCTAAAACACTTCACTTCCTCCAGTTTTTCTCCATTCAAACGTACCTCCCAGTTGACTTGTCCATCAACTCTACTGTACCTAATAACCTTGCTCTTATTCACATTTACTCTCAACTTTCTTCTTTCACACACTTTATCAAACTCAGTCACCAGTTTCTGCAGTTTCTCACCTGAATCAGCCACCAGAGCTCTATCATCAGCGAACAACAGCTGAATCACTTCCCAAGCCCTCTCATGCACAACAGACTGCATACTTGTCACACTTTCCAAAACTCTTGCATTCACTTCCCTAACAACCCCATTAATAAACAAGTTAACAACCATGGAGATATCATGTACCCCTGCCGCAAACCAACATTCACTGAGAACCAATCACTTTCCTCTCTTCCTACTCGTACACATGCCTTACATCTTCGATAAAAGCTTTTCACTGCTTCCAGCAACTTGCCTCCCACACCATATACTCTTAATAACTTCCACAGAGCATCTCTATCCACTCTATCATATGCCTTCTCCAGATCCACAAATGCTACATGCAAATCCATTTGTTTTTCTATGTATTTCTCACATACATTCTTCATACATTCTACATCAATCTGATGCTCTGTACATGCCTTCACCCTCTCAATCAATACCCTTCAATACAATTTCTCAGGAATACTCAGCAAACTTATACCTCTGTAATTTCAACACTCACCTTTATCTCCTTTGCCTTTGTACAATGGCACTATGCATGTATTCCACCAATCCTCAGGCACTTAACCATGAGCCATACATAAATTGAATATCCTCACCAACCAGTCAGCAACATAATCACCCCTTTTTTGATACATTTCACTGCAATACCATCGCCTTGCTGACTTTCATCCTCTGCAAAGCTTTCATTACTTCTTCTCTGTTGACCAAACCATTCTCCCTGACTCTCACTTCGCACACTACCGCGACCAAAACACCCTATATCTGGCATTCTATCATCTAACACATTCAACAAACCTTCAGAAAACCCACTCCATCTCCTCCTTACATCACCACTACTTGTTATTACCTCCGCATTAGCTCAGATTGGCGTCTCTAAATGTGTGTAGATGTAACCAAATTGAGAAAAAGGGAGAGATAGGTAGTATGTTTGAGGAAAGGAACCTGGATGTTTTAAGTGAATGAAACGAAGTTCAAGGGTAAAGGGAAAGAGTGGTTTGGGAATGTTTTGGGAGTAAAGTCAGGGGTTGGTGAGAAGACAAGAGTAAAGGAAGGAGTAGCACTACTCCTGAAACAGGAGTTGTGGGAGTATGTGATAGAGTGTAAAAAAGTAAACTCTAGATTGATATAGGTAAAACTGAAAGAGAGACATGGGTGATTATTGGTGCCTATGTACCTGGGCATGAGAAGAAAGATCATGAGAGACAAGTGTTTTGGGAGCAGCTGAGTGAGTGTGTTAGCAGCTTTGATGCACGAGACCGGGTTGTTGTGATGGGTGATTTGAATGCAAAATGAGTAATGTGGCAGTTGAGGGAATAATTGGTGTACATGGGGTGTTCAGTGTAGTAAATGGAAATGGTGAAGAGCTTGTAAATTTGTGTGCTGAAAAAGGACTGGCGATTGGGAATACCTGGTTTAAAAACAGAGGTATATATATAAGTATACGTATGTAAGTAGGAGAGATGGCCAAAGAGCGTTATTGAATTACGTGTTAATTGATAGGCGCGTGAAAGAGAGACTTTTGGATGTTAATGTGCTGAGAGGTGCAACTGGAGGGATTTCTGGTCATTATCTTGTACAGGCGAAGGTGAAGATTTGCAGAGGTTTCCAGAAAAGTAGAGAAAATGTTTGGGTGAAGAGGTGACTGTATTGTTGACTGGTTGGTAAGGTTATTTAATGTATGTATGACTCATGGTGAGGTGCCTGAGGATTGGCGGAATGCGTGCATAGTGCCATTGTACAAAGGCAAAGGGGATAAGAGTGAGTGCTCAAATTACAGAGATATAAGTTTGTTGAGTATCCCTGGTAAATTATATGGGAGGGTATTGAGTGAGAGGGTGAAGGCATGTACAGAGCATCAGATTGGGGAAGAGCAGTGTGGTTTCAGAAGTGGTAGAGGATGTGTGGATCAGGTGTTTGCTTTGAAGAATGTATGTGAGAAATACTTAGAAAAGCAAATGGATTTGTATGTAGCATTTATGGATCTGGAGAAGGCATATGATAGAGTTGATAGAGATGCTCTGTGGAAGGTATTAAGAATATATGGTGTGGGAGGAAAGTTGTTAGAAGCAGTGAAAAGTTTTTATCGAGGATGTAAGGCATGTGTACGTGTAGGAAGAGAGGAAAGTGATTGGTTCTCAGTGAATGTAGGTTTGCGGCAGGGGTGTGTGATGTCTCCATGGTTGTTTAATTTGTTTATGGATGGGGTTGTTAGGGAGGTAAATGCAAGAGTTTTGGAAAGAGGGGCAAGTATGAAGTCTGTTGGGGATGAGAGAGCTTGGGAAGTGAGTCAGTTGTTGTTCGCTGATGACACAGCGCTGGTGGCTGATTCATGTGTGAAACTGCAGAAGCTGGTGACTGAGTTTGGTAAAGTGTGTGGAAGAAGAAAGTTAAGAGTAAATGTGAATAAGAGCAAGGTTATTAGGTACAGTAGGGTTGAGGGTCAAGTCAATTGGGAGGTGAGTTTGAATGGAGTAAAACTGGAGGAAGTGAAGTGTTTTAGATATCTGGGAGTGGATCTGGCAGCGGATGGAACCATGGAAGCGGAAGTGGATCATAGGGTGGGGGAGGGGGCGAAAATTCTGGGGGCCTTGAAGAATGTGTGGAAGTCGAGAACATTATCTCGGAAAGCAAAAATGGGTATGTTTGAAGGAATAGTGGTTCCAACAATGTTGTATGGTTGCGAGGCGTGGGCTATGGATAGAGTTGTGCGCAGGAGGATGGATGTGCTGGAAATGAGATGTTTGAGGACAATGTGTGGTGTGAGGTGGTTTGATCGAGTGAGTAACGTAAGGGTAAGA
>NC_092249.1:7484568-7539568 GCF_036320965.1 Panulirus ornatus
CCTGTCGCCCACATGTTCTGGGTTCATACATTCACGCTCGAGGTTTTGGCTTATAGATTTTGAGATGTTGGTGCGCTCTCCCAACCTCCCGTAGATTTTGAGATGTTGGCGTACTCTCCCACCCTCCCGTAGATTTTGAGATGTTGGCGTACTCTCCCACCCTCCCGTAGATTTTGAGGTGTTGGCGTGCTCTTTCACCCTCCCGTAGATTTTGAGATGGCGTGCTCTCCCACCCTACCGTAGATTTTGAGATGTTGGCGTACTCTC
Source organism: Panulirus ornatus (assembly GCF_036320965.1). Taxonomy (NCBI): domain Eukaryota; kingdom Metazoa; phylum Arthropoda; class Malacostraca; order Decapoda; family Palinuridae; genus Panulirus; species Panulirus ornatus. The sequence goes on from NC_092249.1 coordinate 7,484,836, forward strand.
CCACCCTCCCGTAGATTTTGAGATGTTGGCGTGCTCTCTCACCCTCCCGTAGATTTTGAGATGTTGGCGTGCTCTCCCACCCTCCCGTTTCACTATCAGTTCTAGTTTCGCCATCTTCATTTGAAGACAATCCTCAGTTTCATCCACATCCTGTTTCAGTATCTGTTCAAACCTAAACCCCCAGTGTCGAATTAATTTCCAGCTGCACTACCCTAGGATCCAATTTCATTAATATCCCTTTTCCGCTGCAACCCTCCCGTGTCAAAACCATGTCCAGAGTGGTTTATTTTCCCACTGTTTCATTCTCACTGTTTCAGTATCACCACCTCCAGTTTCACTACACCTCTTCTATTTCACAGCTAATCTTTAACTTCCTTTTCTCACTCTCTCTTTTATTCTCATCTCTTATCATTTCCCGTTTTTTCGTATGTTCATTTACCATCTCTCATTTTCACCACCCAGTCACAGACATGAAAAGGGATACGAATTCAACTATATACGAGAGGCCAAGTATATAGTGAGAGCGCATATGGTCGTGCAATTACCTTTAACACGAGTAGAAGCTGTTAATAGGTCTCTTGGTTGGAAGAAATGGTAACTGGACGTTGATGACCTTAATGAACTCTAGCAACTGGTAGGCCAAAAGACCAGCCAGTCAACCCTGCCTCCTACCTGTGATTGATTCAACCTTCAGCATTAGAAGTCACTCTTAACTACGATGAAGGGTAGTCGACGTATGTTTAGTTAGCTGAGGTGATAAGAACACGAACGAGGCTATGATAAGAGCATCGGGTTAGACTTGAAGTTAATGAAACGCTATTTACGAAGTTAATTGATTCAATGAATTGGATATTGTATATTTTTATACTCACCATCACGCACTCAGGAACAAGGAAAAGGAATGAAAAGGATCTTGAGCGATCGGGGCCTGAACATGGGTGAAGGCAGCAAGTATGAATATGTACATATGTTTATGTGTATATGTCTTTGTATGTATATGTATGTATACGTTGAAATGTATAGGTGTGTATATGTACGTGTGTGGGCGCGTACATGTGTATGTGGGTGGGTTGGGCCATTCTTTCGTCTGTTTCCTTGCGCTACCTCGCTAACGCGGGAGACAGCGAGGAAGTATAATAAATAAGATATGAATAACCTGAGCCAGGTAACCATTCTACTGACGAACCCCTAGAGGTGGACGAACAGCTGGGTTGACTGTGAACCGAGTGCCGCAACCAGGATTCGAACCCATACGCTCGACCCTGGGCGGCCTGTGAATGCGTCACGGTCGGAGACGCTAACCGATACACCATGGGTAGCAGTGATCAATATTATTTTCTTGTGGTTTAAAACTCTGTCTGGCATCTATGGTTTTAGCGATCAATATTGCATTCACACGGTTTCAAACTTCTGCCAGTCGTTTTGAGTGGAGCAAGATGTACATTAATAAACCAAGGGAGTGGAGTTCTGCTGAGGCTAATTTAGCAGTGTAGCGGATGCAGGCTGGCGGAGGTGGTCCTCACACGCAACGGTGGATGTCTGAAATGGTGAGCAAAACGGAGAAATCTAGCGGGATTTGGAATATGTCCCCAGGCTGTCCTTTGAATTAGAGATCATTGCCTGGAATCAGCTGGGCAAACGGAGATAAAGAGAAAGAGAGAACAAAGAGAAAGAGCGAAAGAAAAGAAAGAAAGAAAGAAAGAAACGAGAGAATAAAAGAAGGGAAAGAAAGAAGGTGAGAAAGAAAAAAGATGAAAGAAAAGAAAGAGAATAAGAATGAGGGGAGAGGGAGGGAGAGAGAGAGAGAGAGAGAGAGAGAGAGAGAGAGAGAGAGAGAGAGAGAGAGAGAGAGAGAGATCGTGTGAGAGTGCTGGTGGTGAGAGCGTGGTGGTAGTTGGTGGTGCTGATGATGAGATGAAACATGACCTTTAATTTGAGGGATATTATCCTGCGTGGGAACCAAAAGGTTCAGACGCTCGAAGCTGGATACTTAGTGCGAGGGAGAGAGAGAGAGAGAGAGAGAGAGAGAGAGAGAGAGAGAGAGAGAGAGAGAGAGGGAGAGAGAGAGAGAGAGAGAGAGAGAGAGAGAGAGAGAGAGAGAGAGATGTGTGTAGCAAAGATAGAGATATGAAATACGTATTTGCAACGAGATGAAAGGACTGCTGAGCCTTTTGGTTTGAAACAGACGACTACTGAATGTATGTTATCATGTATTCATTGTCTAATGAAGAGAAAGCTGACAAGCATTTGTGAAAAGCATCAGTTTATAATAACCCTTGGGAGATATTTCAAAATACTCAAATGAGACTTTGAGATAATAGATGATGGCAGCCAATCAGTGTGAACGTCATATAAGCTGACAACTTCTGCATGTCGTAATATGGAGTCTCTCCCTCCTTTCGTCTCTCGACCTCCCTGTAGCCTTCGAATTTTCAAGACTCGGGTCTGCAGATCAATCTGAGACCTCAGGTTACTCCCAAAAGGAAAGGAGATTTAGAAAGCGGAGACGTATGCCATACCCTGTCAAGTGCGTTGCTGTCGAGGGCCACGACAAAAGAATCACCATAGTCCCTAAAGATACGAGGACCAGAGGACCTTATTCAGTAGCACTACTATCCACCATCCCTACCGGCCTGCATCACTACACCAGCTACATTAACATCTCCGTCTACCACCGCTAACCACCACCACCACCACCACCATCATCATTACTATCATCCCCTAAAACCACACAACTTGGACTCGTCTTTCAACACCCTCATAGAGCCGCTAAGCCTTTCAGTGTGTCATTCGTGAAGGCCAACGTAGCATGAGAGTTTTTCAAGCTCAAGAAGACCAAAGTTGTGATGAAATTCTGGAGTTCTTCGGTGATGGTGCCGGGTGGATGTTCGTGTTCTCTCAATATGCCGGTGGGAGCAGCGCAATCATGGACTGGTCAAGCTGTGACGCACACATCCCCTCTGATCATTAACAACTAAATGAATCCCGTGCACGTCCAGGTCCTGGTTGTTGTCACTGTGAGGAATGATAGCGCTGCTGGGTACAATACACTGGCTCACAGCGGAGCAAGTCTATGTTTATGGAATTTCCCGGAAGGTACGTTATCAGCACCATCCTGACTTGGGAGTGTTGAGGTGATGGCCGGGAACCATCTTACACCCTCCGTGTCAGTTGGCTGTAGACAACAGCCACCCAGGGAAGTGCTACCCTCCTGGCTTAAGAGTGTTGTAGTGATGCCTGGGAACCATCTTACACCCTCCGTGTCAGTAGGTTGTAGACAGCAGCCGCCCAGGGAAGTGCTACCCTCCTGACTTAAGGGTGTTGTAGTGATGAATGGAGCGAGAATGGGGTTGGAAAAAATATATATCTAAAAGTTAAGCGGATGTAGGTTGAGATCGATGTTCTAATCCAAAGGTTCAGTCTGGTGTTTGTGTTGTCAGACCCGAGTCACTATTGTGTTCGTTACATACAGCAGCGAAGCGTGAGCCTTGATTACCCTTTTTTTTTCGGGCGGAGATCGATCAATGCAGTACATCTCCCAACGACCAAGATTTACGAAAGAAATATATCTTTTTTTACTCGTGCTGTAGAAACAAAAACATGACATCAATAGTTCAGCATTGGCTGTTAGATGATAGTGGGGGTGCAATATATATATCGTATGCTTCATATGGTTCAATTGGTCATGATTTTGCCTCAACCCCTTACACGATGGTACTTTCTGTGTAGTTACTATCAGTGACGAATTGATAGTTTCCTTGTCAAGAGAGAGCACTTGCAAAGTGGTTGTAGAACAAAAGCTGAACTGGGAATGTGATTTTAATCTGTTCATCAAGCTTGGCCTCCCAGAACGGAAATCATTGACTATCGTATGTTGGTCTTTCATCACAAAGATATTTCTCTTTCGCACATCAAGATAGTCTTCGTCCATCTGATAATCCTCTAACGCAATTAGGGATGATTAGTCTCAACATTTTTGGCCAGGTATACTCGAGTCTTCAATAAACTTGGTCCAACGAACTACTTGAGGATAGAGTCGTCTGATCTCACTCGAAGTAATGGTTCTAAACTTGTGGGGAAACGTTTTACCTCGGATGAGGCGAAGTATTTTTCCTTCTACGGGATGATCAAACTTTGGATTGTATGGCAATTAGAAGAGTTGAAAACCGTACCATAAACACGTTGAAGCTCAGACCTGATAGATGCTTCGCTTCAAATTTTCGACTGATAATCATTTGCACCTTCTTAGCTACACAATATCTCCCGAAAAGTCTTCCTCTTTGAAATAATCTTCTTTTCTTTCTAGTCCAACCACATTTATCCACAAGTTTCTGTTCTCCTCCACCACCAAAAATAGCCTCGTTACGACTCCGTAGTCTGCTTCTGTTTGAATTCAGTTGTATTCCGTTGTATTCAGCTGTATTCCGTTGTATTCAGTTGTATTCCGTTGTATTCAATCGTATTCCGTTATATTCAGTTGTACTCCGTTGTATTCAATCGCATTCAGTTGTATTCAGTTGTATTCCGTTGTATTCAATCGCATTCCGTTGTATTCAGTTGTATTCCGTTGTATTCGGTTATATTCCGTTGTATTCAGTTGTATTTCGTTGTATAAGATCCAGGAACATGTGGAAGCCTTTCTTAGCGTCGTTATTCATTTCGTAACACTGTAGCACCAAGTGCTGGCGCCTGCAGCACGGAAGACTCTGGTGATTTTATACGCCAGGATTAAGGAAAGAACTTAAGGTTTACTCTCCTTAATGGAGCAAACTTGGTGAGTTATAGATTATCTTGAAGTTTACTGGCTCACATTTTACTGTGCGGGCTTACAAGGTCGGCGCATGTAAACCTCCTTTACTATACGCAGTCTCTTTTATGTATTGTGAAGGAGAGAAAGTGACGAGAAATGGATCGGAAATATTTAAATGAAGGTGGAAGGTGATAATGTGGAGTGACAGTGATTACTTGTTCTCTCATCTTTATGTTTCATTTGTTTGCTATCTCAACACTATATGGGTGTGTGTGTGTGTGTGTGTGTGTGTGTGTGTGTGTGTGTGTGTGTTTGCTGGCATCCTCGTCACCTGGGCCTTTCCACAACCTCAAATATCGCCTGGCTATCATCCGTTGCAACAGAGAATTTCCGGAATCCAATTTTCTTTTGAAAGATTTGCAGCTTGTGGTACGTTTTTTTGTGTGCGTGTGTGTGTGTCTGTCAACAGTCATTTGTTTACATGAATTCCCGTTTTCCTCACACGTAGAGTGGAAGTAGAAGGTAAGTCGAGATTATTTGATATGGTAGAATGGAAGTCTTATACAAAGGTAAGTCGAGATTATTTGATTTCTGCTAAATAGGCATATGTGGCCCACAGTCACATATCGAGGTCCTCACTAAATATAGTCAGAATTTCACTTCAATAATCGCGGTGTAACGAGCGACGAATCTCTCTAAACTATTATTTGAATGGTTAAGCTTAACCATTATCCCAAGTACCTACGCTTATCTCTTTCATCCTCTTCCTCGCCTCTTTCTCCAACATCCGCTTTATACCTTATTAACGTCATCTTCTCTTCTTACCTTGTCTCCCGTTTTCTTGAATCCATCGTCCCTTCCTGGCGTCACCAGGAGGTGTCTTAAGCAGTGGTACGGCTCACCACGTACCCAGAGCTGGAAAACAACACAGGATTATAGTCCTCCAAAAAAAAAATAGCAGTGTGGTTATTTGCCAAAATGTCTTATTTTCTAACACCTTATGCAAGTTTTAGATTTTTTTTTCGTAAATGTTAAGTAGTAGAATTTGCGATTGTCACGTTATCCAACTTCATGAATATTTTTGCACTCATAAATCATTACATATTTACCAAATTTGCACGATTTTAGGACATGAGTACATTTATAACCTCAAGCCTTATATGTTATAATTCATATCATTGTATACTTACATAACTTAGCTTTACACAATGCTTGGAACTCCTGTTGCAGTAACCTGATAACTATTTATCGAAGTGGCGTATATTTTGTAAGCAAAATTATTTTACGTGATGATGAATACAATGCCCGATTTATGGAAGATCTAATACATCATTAGAGGTGGGGATGTATTTGTTGGAATACAGTATTGTAGTGCGGAGCCTTAGGCATTACCCTAAACAGATGTATTATATGTGATGTTTATGATTAATGATGTTTTTGAATTGATAATTGCATTAAAAGATGTAGAAAAAAATATACTAAGCAGTATGAGAGTGATGGCACGGAGTGAGGAAAGGGATGAGAGTACGTGTAATATGAGAGTGTGTGTTGTGGAGTGTGTGTGGTAAAGCTTGTATTATTTACATGATGGAAGACTGTGTAGTGAGGGAGTGGGGTGAGAAATTAATGTGCCTGTGTGTGTGAGGGTGAGTACATAAGGGAGTGTACGATAGGGAACTAAGTGACGAAATATGGAGAATATCAGGATCGACAGACTCAAAACACACTTTTTTTCCACACATATTCGCACCACCACCATGCAAGATGTAGTATACCAGGAATGGGATTTGTGATTTTTCTTCCAGTCAGTCCCTTGATGGTATATTGAAAAATCATGCAAGACGGACAGGCATTTGGTAACACTCTTCCCGGTGCATCATACTAATCTCACTGACATATTGTAAAAACCTCACCAGTATATCATACTAACCTTACTGGTATATTGCAAAAACCTCACCAGTATATCATACTAACCTTACTGGTATATTGTAAAAACCTCACCAGTATATCATACTAACCTTACTGGTATATTGCAAAAACCTCACCAGTATATCATACTAACCTTACTGATATATTGCAAAAACCTCACCAGTATATCATACTAACCTTACTGGTATATTGTACAAAACCTCACCAGTATATCATACTAACCTTACTGGTATATTGTACAAACCTCACCAGTATATCATACTAACCTTACTGGTATATTGCAAAAACCTCACCAGTATATCATACTAACCTTACTGATATATTGCAAAAACCTCACCAGTATATCATACTAACCTTACTGGTATATTGTACAAAACCTCACCAGTATATCATACTAACCTTACTGGTATATTGTAAAAACCTCACCAGTATATCATACTAACCTTACTGGTATATTGCAAAAACCTCACCAGTATATCATACTAACCTTACTGGTATATTGCAAAAACCTCAGCAGTATATCATACTAACCTTACTGGTATATTGTACAAAACTTACCGGTATATCATTCTTCTCTTACTGGTATATCGTCCAGGCCTCATCCAGACCACATACCACCAAGGTATATCAGAATCTGAGTTCAGAGAAAGTATTCAGAATCAAATTTTCTCACAAGGTTCACACAAGGTTCACACTGGCTGCCCTCCTTGTTGTAGGCAACAGTGGCACTATGGTGGCAGGCCTCCCCCACACATACCATTATACACGCATTGCTCCATTACTTCGGTTATCATTTTTTGGTTAGGTAAGGTAAATGGGACCATTAGGGTAAGATTACTTGAGACACGGACCAGCTCAGCTGGAGATGAAATGCACAACAGCGCCATTAAGATAATTGTGATGGCATTGTGGTGTATCACAGGACGAAGCTGGTGGCTAATGGTGGGTGTGTATTCCCACACCACAGACCAGCAACGCCTACGATATTTTTTTTTCTCTGCTCTCAGAAGTTTAGGATTCATATTTCAAGCGAAGCTCATTCTTTAGATGCTACAAAGAATAGGTGCTTATGTGGTGGAAGAGAGTGGTTAATGGGATCCAGTCATGTCTTAAGTACGAGTTATCTCGGTAATTCTAGACCTGATGTTACAATGCCAAGTGATCGTACATTGTGGTGATTTTTGCCAAGCAGACCCGACCGCGCACTTTACTGACATGGAACCTCCTCCCCCACTTCTACTGGGGCAAGCATCAGAGAGAGAGAGAGAGAGAGAGAGAGAGAGAGAGAGAGAGAGAGAGAGAGAGAGAGAGAGAGAGAGAGAGAGAGATTTCTCACGAGCAGTTACGACGAGCGCGTAGCGTTCACGAAAGTGTAAAGTCACGAAGTTGGAGGTGGAGAGATTGTATCTTCATAACAGGAATGTCAGATGCCCACGTGCGGGTGAGGCTGAAAAGATAAAAAAAAGGACAGCAACCTGGGCCACAGGAGTGAAACTTGATGGCCACTGACGTGATGGCTCACTGTTGCACCCGTTACGAACCAAACCGAAACCCTGGTCGGCTAACACACACACACACACACACACACACACACACGTATACATATATATATCAAAAGTTTCCATATCTAAACCATAATTTCCCCTTCTGTGCACGATGGTAGAGACTTCCTTGTTTTTCGACTGACACGAATAACAGTAATAATAAAAACATAGACCAAGACCTGATCCTTTAATTTGCACGAAGCTCAATTTATATGGACTATATCTCACGTCCTGCTCTTTGTGCACTACAATCCTCGACATAATTTTTATCAAATAATTTTTGAGAACCTCGCCTTCTTTTGTCTAACTTGATATGAATGGAGAAAGTTATCAGACATTGCCAGGCCGGGAAAAGCCTCTTAATGTCATCACAAACTTCCCCTTAAGTGGATGATAATAGAAATATACTGAGGCCCCCAAATACATCCACATGGGAACACTCGCTCTTTTTCGCTGCCCTGATAGCAGCAGGTGCTACGTCAGGAAGGAGAGGGTGGACTTGCCAGGACTATAAGGACGTGGTGTACGCACGCGCTTAGACGCCCCTCGATCTCAGTCCCTGGCGAGGAGGGACTCAGCCACGGGTCGAACAAGACCTTTAGGGTCGTTGATCACATTGTGTTGGGTGTGGGAGGCTGTGCTGCCTGTGCCACACCAGGCCAGATGGCACGACACCTTGACATCTGATGATTATATACATTTGTCCAATCACTTTCAAAGTGCTCACGCTTAGTATGGTTCAGTTACCCCCAGAGGACATGACGCTTAAGCTGAAGCTTTGCTTATGGAATAGGAACAACGGTTTAGATCAAAGGGAATTCCTTAAACTGAGAGGATTCATTAAATTCAAATATATATTATTAGTTTTATATCCTGAAGATGAGGCGATTTGGATTTCATTCCTGAAAATGCTCACTGGCTTTATGTTCTTTGACATAACATTAGATATCCTCTCTAAGCCATAGGTGTGGCTGGGCTTTGTATAGCGGAGATTAAAACAAAGGATTGATAAAATTTCAGAGAACGTCAAAATATCATCTGGTTTTACAATCTGAAACGATGTGTGAATGTGTTTGGCTATATTGATCCTCAGGGATCATGATTATACACCATATATTATTCATAATGATCTTATATTGCTTTAAAAGATCTTAGGCCCTTCTGAGAACCAGTTGATTTTCCATGACGCCTTAGCCTCTCAGTATACAAGAAAGTGAACCTCTTCGTGAGTGGAATACAAAGGACAGATGTTTATCTTTAGTTTACTTCGTGACGAAGCATTGCTGAAGAGCTGTGACAACTCTAGGTACGCGTTATTCACGCCTCCTTGTGTGTTGATTGGTTGATTTTGAGATTATGCAGTGTGACAGATACGCTTCAAGTGGGTATCCGTTTTTGACTGAACTGGAAAATATTGACTTGAGTTGACTATCCACTCAAAGCAGACGTCTAAAATACTATTTCCGATACATTTGTAAAGACGCATTATCAAAAAAAGAAAAAAAATTAGAATACCATTTCCAAAGAGTATTATCTAAAATGTCGTATAGAAAACTATTGCTAAAGACACCTGCGTAATGCGTCATTCCACTCACATCTTTTATTCAACTGGACTCTGAAATGCGTCAGTTTAGATGTCATTATAATATTTAGTTATCACTGCTCGGCGACCAAGAGAGACCTGCTTGTATTGGTAATATCTCTGGACGTGAACAACCATGGGAGGGTCATTAGGCCCGTCAGTGATGGTCAAGACTCCAGATATGGACACCATTGTTAGGCTCAATGGTGTTGTTGAGGTTCATGTCCCCGGACATGGTCGTACTGGTAGGCTCATGAGGTTTGTTAACTATGGCCATATCCCCGGACATGGTCGCACTGGTAGGTTCATAAGGTCTATCAGTTGTGGCCATATCCCCGGGCATGGTCGCACTGGTAGGTTCATAAGGTCTGTCAGTTGTGGCCATGTCTCTAACCATGGACACCATGGATAGGCTAATCAGGTTTGCCATGTCTCTGGGCATGATATGATCATGAAACCTGTTAGTGAGGACCATATAGCTGGGTAGGCTAATGAGGCCCATCAGTGAGGGCCATGTAGCAGGACATGGCCCATGGGGAAACTCGAGCGGAGGTACAACTTTTCGGCTGGATTATTCACATGATCAAAACGAATTAGGAAAATCTGATCAGTTTTCCACCTCGTACGTGAATCACTTATTAATCTTACACGCATGTACCAGACATACTCATACGGACATACAGACTCCTATGATTGGACCCTCCGTTATCACACCACGGCGCTGTCATCCATCCTTTCCCTCATCAACTCTCTCTGCCTCCTCCTACCCTGGCCAAGCCTGCATCACCGCCAGCGGTAATAAAACACTCAGGTCAGGACCCACAAGAGGTCGCCACTATCTTTCACCTGCTCCTTAATTTATGGTCTGTGTTCAGCTCTCATGCTCTGGCTTGATAATGTTTTTGTATTCGTCTGCGTGTGTGTGTGTGTGTGTGTGTGGGTGTGTGTGTGTGTGTGGGTGTGTGTGTGTGTGTGTGTGTGTGTGTGTGTGTGTGTGTTTGTGTTTACCTTTCTTTACCATCATACAACTTTTCAAACTAGTGTTTGCTCTCCATTTTCAAAATCTCTTCACTCAGTGTATGCCATACATCCACGACTCAAAATAAAATTTCTTATTTGCATTTTCTCGTACAAGTTTGTTTCTTAATTTGTTTTTTTCCTTTTTTTTCTATCACTCCATCTTATGAAGAATTGTTTACGTTATCACACTAGTTTAAACACCTAAAGTCTGTGATCAGGTCACTCTTTTACCCTTCTCTCTTCCGTGGCGGATGTACTTAAAGCCTCTAACATTTGCGTATAACTCACACGTCCCTTTAATTCTGGTATTGTCTTCTTGGCCTTCGTTCGTTATCCTCTTAAAGATACGCCAACTTCTCTGTTCCTACGTCGCAAAACTTCCCACAAAACAGCCAGTTTCGCGTAGGACTCCAATACGCCCTTGGGTCTGCGTTAATCGTATGGTCACATTCCCCTTCACCAATCTAGCAAACCACAGGTTTGCATCAACATGCCTGATTTCTACCATTAGCTCAACAGATCATTGCATGGACACGGCCATGAACGTATGCCTATTGGGAAGGTCCCCTTTATCGAACTCCGCTCCAAACTACCTTCATAACTTCTCACCCTCCGGGTTATCTGTCTCCTTAGTGCCTCCGGAGATTGTCCCAATCTAGTGGCAAGCGACGGGCAAAGCGCACCAGAAAATTATTGCAAACTGTTGTAGTTGCAATTGCGCCGCCTTCAGTTGTCACCAGGCGCCGTAGGTTGTGTGTGTGTGTATGTAAATAAAGTGTAACTAAATAAAGAACGGTTTACTGAATTAAGTCAGCCATTCGGCTGATAGTATAGTTGAGAAATTACAGAAGCGGAAGGTTAATGATAGCAACTGGTTCATTAATCACAAGATAACGTAAGATTAAGGTGCGACTGGATCCTATACGCCTTGGATAAGCACACGAGTGTGGTATTTCTACACAGGACAGGAGGTTTGACATAACAAATTCTGTGGTTTGTAGGAATCCTACCAAAAACTTCTCGAACGTCTGGCCACAATGGATGTGACAATTTGATCATGGTTGGTCACCTGGGAGTGGTTGGTATGCCTGAGTATGATGTGTTTTTAAGCCATGACACTGGTATATGGTGCGTTTTGTTATATTAATCACTTTTGTCAGAATAAATTGTGTTGAAATATATCCCTGAGACCTGAATGTGTATGACTGGGGTATATTATCATTACTGACATGCGTGTAATTCATAGTATACTGGGAACGAACGGTGTTGTATACAAATTAGCGACGACAGAGAGGTGAATTGCCAAGCGCGGATATAGTAAAGGCATGAAGCAAACGCTGTATATGATGCGTTTCGAGCCTATGTTGAACTTGGCATCGTAGCCGATGGCATGGTCACAGTGAAGCATGACCGCCTTAGTCGCCTAACCCATTCACTCAGAGTATGAGTACTGACCACCCTAGTCACCTCACTCATAGCGGAGGTACGCAGGGCTCCACACAGGGAGAGGTGTTTCCAAACGCCTCGTTTGTTTACCTCACAATGCATAATGCTTACAGAACTCTATATAAGTTTTAGATGATGGGCTACTTCATACGTTTAGTGGTGATTTAGTGAGACATTAAGTGATGTAAAGTCACTTACTCGTTGAATTTGCTGTGATACTCTGTTGACATACACATTACTACGGAAAAACTAAGCTATTTACTTCCTTAACTGTGTACTTACTTGTTCGTGGGTCGTTTATGACATTCACAGTAGCCGGTGTAGGACTATCCTTGCCTGCATCGGTCTGTAAGAGCACTGGTTGGCGCACGGGGTTTTGAGTGACGGATGTAGGTCAGTGGTGGTGGCTAGTCTTGATTCACGAAGGTAGCAGTGTGAGGACCACCAAGCCAGCCGGCGCTGGTATCACTGAGTCGTGGTGTTTACACCAGGCGATCACTCCCTCTGGCTCGCTGGGAGACTGTTACTGAATCGCTCGTTCACTGTTTCACTGGTCGTAGGGTCGACCACAACTCTGACATCGGCTTCTCGAGAGATTCTTACTGAGTTCTTGGTTCACTAATTTACTGGTAGTCATTTATAATATATGACTTTCACAGGTGGATTTATCGGAAGTAGATCCTCATGTATGAAGATAGTTGGCCCATTCGGGCGTAATCCAAGTATCCAACTGGAGGTGTGTGTGTATGTGTGTATGTGTGTGTGTGTGTGAGACCTCTGGTGGCCAGAGAGCACCACTGACACACTTCCGACCTTATCGAGGGTGTTTGTGAAGGTGTTCGTCAAAGGCACCACTTACAAACGTAAGTCCTTATCGATGCAAGGCTTTGAATTGTAAAAGAAAATGGAATGAGCTAAAGAAAGAAATATGATGATATGAAAAGAATGGTGGAAGGAGATTGTTGACAGAAAGATGAAATAGCGGAGAATACGTGTATGTAGTTGGTGTATTTATGTCTGGTGGTGTGTGGCTATAAGAAATAGCATTCCAGATGTCCTGGTTTAAACATGGTCTCAGCTGGTACTTATTTAAGTCAAAGTGTGTGTATACATAACTACTTGTGCCTAGATATCTATCTATATTGTGTGCCGAGGTAGTTTGGCATTCATAGAGCTTCATCTCTTGATCTTTCTCTACTTTCTCTTCTTTCAACTCATATATGCTGTCCGCATTCACGATTTCATTGTTCATTTTATCCCATACATTCATCACCACTTTATTACCAAGTGGTCTTCCTTTAGTGTCTTGCCTCTGTCTTCCTATTCCCCCTATCTTCTTTTACATCTTGAAGCGCTTTCATCAAGTACATCTCGTCGAGTAGTTTTTTGTTTATTTTTTGAGCACGCTCCCCCTTCTCTGGCTTCCCGTTCCTCCTTGTTTGAAGATGGTTTTCCAACCCAGAGATCGTCACAGACTTGCATCTGTTGACCTTCCTCTGTACGACTCCCCTCATTCGTGTCGTGGCTGAAGTCGCTCAACCGTTCTGTTGTCTCCTTTAATCACGCTATGTCTTTCACCTTTGTCCTTGATCTTTCCTAAAACCAGCATTTATCTTCGACACACATTATCCTGAACGCTTTCTGCCTGTCAAGGCCAGTGAGCCACATGTGTATACACTTCCTCCTCTGTGGAATCGTACAATATTTCGTCCTGTCTGTGATTGAAAATCGCTAAACTCCTCCACTTTAATCATCTCTTCTTCTTGGCTTATTCTTATCCCTTGGATCATCTGTTCTTTTTTTTAATTTGATTTTGTTGTAAAATGTAATTGGTCACTGACTTTTTAAAACTGGGCTGATTGCTTCCTTGTTCGACACTCTTCCTTCCCTGGTCGCTATTTCTTAACGAGTGCTCGTGCTGTAGTCATGTTCCACAACAGTGCTATTCAATGTACTCACCTCCTGTAGTACTTTCTGGCATCAATCATTACCCTCAGCAATGTTGTATAATTTTTTTTCACCGTCTCCTCTAAATGTTATATCCTGAGCACGGAAAGCAGAGCCCTCAGCCCAGCCAATCCCCACAAGTTATTCCGTAGATTTCCTCGTACCGCTTTATATCATCTGGTTCACATAACTGATAGCACGTCGCCCCCTGTATACCATATCGCTCCCCACTGGCATCTTCACTGTCGTTTGAAAATCCCACAAAATTCTCTTCTTCCAGATTTTCATAAACTTTCCAATATCAACAGATAGCTAATAGTCATTGCTAGTATTATCTTTATGAACTCCTTCAATATCTTGATATCCTATCACAGGAATATTTTCGTAATGTCTAACAATAGTTTCCTATCATTACGTATAATATTTTCCATTCAGAATTTAGAGTATTTAGGGGTTTGACAAAAGGCTTCGTCTAGCCTGGTGTAGACTCTCAGGTCGACCCATCCATCCCTTACGGTACTTACTTACTTAGTTTATGTAGTGCTAATAGCTTTAATGATAGTCTTAAACGACGTGGGGGTAATAGTTCATACGTCCTGTGGCTCTAAGATACAGACGAAGACCACCTTGGCTTTGAGAGGAAGGAATGGCGATCAACGGAATTGACAATTTAGGTAAAGCAGTTTTAATTTCCAGCGTTATCCTACCCTCACTATGTTTTAGCTTTACTGTGTACTAGCAATCTTGCGCTCAGTATAGCACCTCGTTATGATAATTGGATGATTGATGGATGGTCTGGAATAATTAGGGTGGCGAAGATCCTTTAAGGTAACTGTAATTATCCATCTGTTGATTACCTTTGTGCAGTAGGGGAGTGTGTTGTCCACTCGACGCGCCCCATATCGTGAGGTTTCTTTACTGGTGATGATTTATTTCTTTGTCATTAGGCAGAGCTAGAGCGCGTAGCGCTCACCACAAGAAAAGATTGACTTGCAAATAAAGTGTCGATTGAGACACATGTTCCAGAGTCTTTAAGTAAGATGGAGATAGCGTATGTATTGCAATAAACAGAAAAAAAATTATGACTATCTTGGACCAAGGAAGGGAAGTTGAGAGTCACTGTAATACTGGGTCAGTACTGTGTGTGTGTGTGTGTGTGTGTGTGTGTGTGTGTGTATGTGTGTGTGTGTGTGTGTGTGTGTGTGTGTGTGTGTGTGTGTGTGCGTGTGTGTGTGTGTTCTCATTATGCTATGTGTACCTTGTGTCGAGAAATGTCAGACGGCCAGACAAGATTTTCTTGCCTGTTTCTCCTGTATTTGTGCTTGCGAACTGCTTGTTTGCCCAGTATAAATATTTACCGATAGTTTCTGAAGCCGAAAATAAAGAACCAAGCAGTTGTGTGGTCGTCAAGGAGCTTGGCAGCCACAGATTATTAATCGTCAGAACACATGAGGAAATACCTTTTACAAACAGCATTGCTGACCCAGTAACCATTGTCGAACCTCATCGTAGCATACATAAGGCAAAGAGGCACCTGGAACTTCCGTGGGTTAATCGATTGCTTACAAAATATCTTCACTACCATCATTGATGTACATGGCTCTTTCTTGCCTCTGGGTGAGTATTGAAGAAGGACTACTTAAGACAGTCACTCCCATCATTCATTTCATGGCTTACATCTCAAACACTCTCGTCAACTGTAGCTCACCGAGCTCACCTAAGTGTATGTACACCCAACAAAAAAAATTCTTCACAGCTGGGTTCGATGGATTCCAAAATGAGCGCTACGAAACCTCTTTCCTCAGTAGAGTTGGTAAGCATCAATGCGAGATGCATTTCTTAATACGGTAAATATGGCAACTTCTTTTTTTGTCGTACTTATTCTCGAAATGAAAAGTTAACAAGATGCGTTATAACTATTGGACAACAGTATGCTATGCATTTGTATGGCTTGTTTCAATACAATGAGAAATATATATATAGTGAAAGTGGAGGCTACCAATGTGAGGCAAGACCCTAAAGAATTTGTAAAAGCCTTCGTCCGTTGTTTCATATTGGCTGACACAAAAAATTGAAGGATTTTCTTTTGGGGGGAAAGTGTACATAAAAGCAGCGATCGAGATAGCAAGGGAGGGAACACAATGCTGTGATCTTGATTAAAGTCTTTGTCATCTAGGTTTAGTGTCTATGACGCCACCTTTTGTGTACAGACTGAAAACCAGAGGAGCTTGTGGTGATGGTACACTGAGGAGGAAAACCTGCAAGATAAAGGATATGTGCTGCATGTGCAGCTGCATCATGACCTAAGCAAGTGTTATTTCCACAGTGACAGCTGGAACTCTGCAACGAAAAAGGATATATATATAAAATTTAGTGTACAAAAAAAATCACTTAAAGTTGAAACCTTTTGATGTCTATTATCCTTTTATGATTATCTATCCATTAACTATCCGTTTTCATCTCTTATCTATAATCGATCTATTATCATTAATCAAAGAAAACGCTGTAGTCATTGTCAGTATCAGGGTGAGTACGTCAGCTGTATGGACAAGGAGTGAAGAAGTGAGTTTTCCCCGTGGATCTCAGGCAACGTGCTGATAACTTAAGACTCGCGAACATAAATTGTTAGATTCCGACTGGAAGCACAAGTTACGTTCCTGGGGTATAGATAGAGACACTGTGTAAGATGAAAGAGAGGTCAAAGTGATGTATACACTGCACAAAAACAGTCTTTACACTTTCATAGTGATATGATATGACATTCGGACGAAAACACTTGAAAGCATACCAACCTCATATAGCTAACAAGTGATC
Organism: Panulirus ornatus; assembly: GCF_036320965.1. Taxonomy (NCBI): domain Eukaryota; kingdom Metazoa; phylum Arthropoda; class Malacostraca; order Decapoda; family Palinuridae; genus Panulirus; species Panulirus ornatus. The sequence goes on from NC_092249.1 coordinate 7,501,868, forward strand.
ATTCTGAGACCTGTCGTTCACTGGTTTCAAGGTCTTTTTTTGCTGTGTGTACAACAGAGATCATATAGGAATAAATCTCCAGGGCATAATAGGCAAAATCATATGGCATTATAGCGAATGATGATATGAATGAGGGTAACTGAGCCTCTTGTCAGTAAGGAGTGAGGCTGGTTGCGGAAGGGAGGAATGAGCGCAAATCAGAATATTCTCATATACTGGGGAAAGATGTATATGAAAAGAAGACGTGCGACATAGTTTTAGATTTAGACAAGAACTATGATAGCGTTTATCGGAAAGCTTCGTGGGAGTTCTGATTCACTCTGACGCATACATATGAATTCTGAATGCTCTTGAAACCCTCAAGTCCTGAAAGTAATGGAAAACACATAAAGAGGACGAATACGATTATATGCGTACATTCATAAAGTGAGACACACACACACACACACACACACACACACACACACACACACACACACACACACACACACACACACACACACACACACACACACACCATTTTCTCTGGTAAGGTCATAGAATCTCCAAACTATAAATAAACACACACACACACACACACACACACACACACACACACACACACACACACACACACACACACACACACACACCATTTGCTCTGGCAAGGTCATATAATCTCCGAACTATAGATAAACACACACACACACACACACACACACACACACACACACACACACACACACACACACACACCATTTTCTCTGGCAAGGTCATAAAATCTCCAAACTATAAATAAGGACACACACACACACACACACACACACGCACACACACACACACACACACACACACACACACACACCATTTTCTATAGCAAGGTCATAAAATTTCCAAACTATAAACACACACACACACCATTTTCTCTAGCAAGGTCATAAAATCTCCAAACTATAAATAAACACACACACACACATACACACACACACACACACACACACACACACACACACACACACACCATTTTCTATAGCAAGGTCATAAAATTTCCAAACTATAAACACACACACACACCATTTTCTCTAGCAAGGTCATAAAATCTCCAAACTATAAATAAACACACACACACACACACATACACGCACACACACACACACACACACACACACACACACACACACACACACCATTTTCTCTGGCAAGGTCATATAATCTCCACACTATAAATCTGGGCGTGAAGCTTATGACTCCTGGCTCTGAAATTGGGTGAGAACTCATCAATCTGGATTACTTGGCCATTTTTCGATGGAATCGTATTTGACGCACCGCTGCTTCTTGAAGCTTTCCCAGTTTACCCGAACACACGCTCGTCTCCTGCTGAACATACTGTGTGTGCGTGTGTGTGTGTGTGTGTGTATGTGTGTGTCTGTGTGTGTGTCTGCGTGTGTCTGTGTCTGTGTGTGTGTGTGTGTGTATGTGTGTGTGTGTGTGTGTGTGTGTGTGTGTGTGTGTATGTGTGTGTGTGTGTGTGTGTGTCTGTGTGTGTGTGTGTGTGTGTGTGTCTGTGTGTGTGTGTTTGTTTATAGTTTGGAGATTATATGACCTTGCCAGAGAAAATGGTGTGTGCGTGTGTGTGTGTGTGTGTGTGTGTGTGTGTGTGTGTGTGTGTGTGTGTGTGTGTGTGTGTGTGTGTGTGTGTGTGTGTGTGTGTGTGTGTGTGTCATCCTCCCAGGACCATTACAGAAGCATAGTATGTCTGTAAGAGCGATTGTTCGAATCTTAAACGCGACGGTACGAGTCTCGGGCAATATAATGTGACCTTTGACTTAACCCTTAGAGATTCAGGTCAGGAATCAATCCATTATACACAAGGGCAATATCTTCTTGCTGAGATGAGTAAGTTTTTCTTGTATGTATGGACGTCGAGTGTGTGAAATGGCCACGATTAGGGTATTCCTTTGCCCGTGCCGTCTCATCTTGCAGTGCAAATAATTAGTTTGTTCACTGGGATGCACATTTTCACACACAAGGACAGACTGTCAGTAACATCTGTCATAGTAAACACTTTCTCATGCACAGACGCACAGATATACAGACACACAAAAACGTACGCTAACATGCATCTTAAAGTTTATATGTATTAATGGTTATATCCACATCTGTACTGATAGAAAAATAAGAAATATGCTTGTGTTTGCATGGGTTCTCACGTATACATCCACTCTCTCTATATACACACACACAAACATGATCAGCAAATTACTTTTCAAGTATAGACAAATTACGTTACAATATGTAATTCAGGTTTGGTCACTACACTTAAAGAAACAGAGGTACAATGAACATGGCCCAAAAGATGGTACCAAGATGGTAGCAGTTATGAGAGAACTGACTCACAGGTAGAGGTTAAGGGGTATATATTTGCCCTCATTGGAAGAGACAAGAACGAGGGAGACATGATTACAAACTTCGTCTTTTTGATACTTGTTCGCCGATTCCCACGTTTGTGAGTCAGTGCCATGAACAGACGAAGAATGGCCTCAATTTTCCACATCCATTCTCCAATTGTCATGGATGACACGCCAAAACTAGAGTCCCTTACACACAGTCAATCCCCGCAAGCAATACATGGTTTCCCCTTGACAGGATATTGTCCCTTGCCTCAGGTTACTGATAGAACGTCGCCCCTCTTATACCACCTCACTCAAATTGTCCATATCCCCCGCAAGCATTCTACTCTCTTGCATGATCAGGCCCCAGTAACTCAAGGCATATTTCACGCCAGCTTTCCACCTCTTCGGTCCCACATACATGCACTCTTTGTCAGTCTCTCTTCGCTCATCTTCTCCATATGCCCAAACAATTCCAGCAAATTTCCGTCACTCATACTCCACTTACCACCACACATTACTTTTATAATCTCATTCCTTAAAAGTTCAACCACACTCACACCATATAATGTTAGCAGGCATTTCATTCCCATCACACCCTTCCAGTATCAAAGTTATTTTGACAATGTCAAAGATGTAAAGATAGAGCAATCAGAGGCCAGAGTAAGAAATCAAGCACAAAACATGCTAAGGGGATAGAAAACGACGTATTTCTATAGCACTATAGCTGTGTATGACTCCTGTAAATGTTGATGGATGAACTGTTGTAAAATTATAAGGAAGGTTCAAGAGGTGGCGCTCCAGTATCGTGGAATTCCATCCCCGTATTCTACAAATAGGTAATTACGTGAAAGTGATTACACACAAACACACACACACACACACACACACACACACACACACACACACACACACATACATTAAGAGATGAGCAACACGAGCGTAAAACTTTATATCCGTAACATAAAAATGGGAATCACGCACACCCACGCATCCTCCCACACACACACACACACACACACACACACACACACACACACACACACACAGACGCATACAAAAACATTATCAAGCCAGACCATGAGAGCTGAACACAGACCATAAATTAAGGAGCAGGTGAGAGATAGTGGCGACCTCTTGTGGGTCCTGACCTGAGTGTTTTATTACCGCTGGCGGTGATGCAGGCTTGGCCAGGGTAGGAGGAGGCAGAGAGAGTTGATGAGGGAGAGGATGGATGACAGTGCGGTGGTGTGATAACGGAGGATATAGTTATAAAGCCAAATGAAGACCAAATGCACACAAGTCTAATAGATGAAGACCATTGAGTTGCGTAGGAAATAATAACAAAAAGATGAACGTGTGAAATAAGTATAACGGATCAAAAACTGATAACAATTTTCATTATTGATTAAGTGATGTGACTAACCTTCATCTGGCCTTTGGCTTGTAACAAAAATGTTACTGAATGCGGGTGGAGTTAAACACCGCAGTTGTGACAGGCTCAGCCAGCCAACAGCTTGTATCGCTGCTCGACTTTCCCCAGGGCCTCATTAGCCTACCATGGGTGTCCTATCATAAGGCCCTTAGCGACAGGCCTTATCAATCTGCCAGGGAGGTCCGTGTTCGGGGACATGGCCTTCATTAACAGGCCTAGTTATCTTACCATGGGGGTGTCCATGTCTAAGGACATGGTCCTTGCTGACAGGCCTAATAAGCAAATCAGGGGTGTCCATATCCGGTAGACATGGCTCTCACTAACAGGTCTAATCAGCCTTCCAATGGTTTTCTACATATGGGAACTTGGACATTACTGACAGGCCTATCCAGCGTATTACAAGTTGTCCACGTCATGGGAAGATATCCCTCACTGATAAAGGTAAACAAACCTACCAGGCGAGGATATGGTTTTTCCCTGACAGACATAATGAGCTAACAATGGGTGTCCAACTCAGAGGACATGACCTTCCATGACAAGACTGATGGGACATAATGAGCTAACCAACTCAGAGGACATGACCTTCCATGACAAGAGTGATGAGCCTAACCAACGTTCTCCCATGCCCGAGGAAAGAGCACCTCATGACGAGGCAGATGAGCCAACCAAGGAACGTTTCCATCCTTGGATATGACCAGTCGTTGCAGGTTCTCCTGGGCTACCAGGAGCAGGTGGTGATATTCAAACGTTATAAGAACGTTTGAAAAGACGTTAGCAACTGCCTTAGTACCCAGGTAGAAAACATCATACAAAGATGACTACAATATATGTGGGTCTTTACAGTCATCTGTGCCTATCTAATTATCTGAGCCAATCTTTTTTTCACATCTAATTTGATATCAACATCAATCCTTGTCAATATTTTTTTCCCATTCACTCCAGATAAAAAGAAATCTACTTCACTGATGAATGCATTAGACTGCATGATTTTTTGATAAGCCAATAAAAGCTAAAGCGCATAAGCCATCACTAAAAGTTTCACACTTTTCGAACAATATTTTGCACGAAGTGAAAAACCTGAGTAATTCTTCTATATACATTATTCATGAAGAAAGTCGTATCTGAATTCCATTCCAATGTATATTTCATCAAGCAACCAATAGGATGAACCCGCATGATGGTTCGGGTGACAATGGTGACTGGTGCATTCATGGGCCGCCCAAGGTCGAACGAATGGTTCGAATCCTGGTTGCAGCAGTCGGTCCATAGTCAACCCAGCTGTTCATCTACCCTTAGGGGTTGGTCGATAAAATGGGTACCTGGCTTATATTTTTCTTTCTTTCATACTATTCGCCATTTCCCGCGTTAGCAAGGTAGCGTTAAGAACATAGGACTGGACCTTTGAAGGAATATCCTCACCTGGCCCCCTTCTCTCTCTCTCTCTCTCTCTCTCTCTCTCTCTCTCTCTATATATATATATATATATATATATATATATATATATATATATATATATATATATATATATATATATATATATATATATATATATATGTATATATATATATAAGGCTAAACAACCTTCCTTCGTTAAAGGACTATCGAGTCTTAGCGCAAATTTCATATAATTATGAATGATGTATAATGTGTGATCACAATCCTCCAGGATTAATACAGGCCAGGGAAACGCATTTACTTTAATACACCCTTGAAAAATGGGGTGATTATCTGAGGTTCTCTTAATCCTTGCTAGTCCTCACCACCAAGCGCTGTCTTACCGACCTCAGCCACAGCTGTGGTTTGCAGAGCATCCTACGTAATACTTCACGTCAGAGAATAAACAACTGCTGAACCATTTAATAACTGTATGTATCAATAATCCCTTTATCTTCATTGTCGGAAACTGTGAATGTATGTATATATGAATTCAATCATATATCTTTGTTTTCTAAGAGATTCCTATAAAAGAAACAACTGCTGAACCATTTAATAACTGAATGTATCAATAATCCCTTTATCTTCATTGTCGGAAGCTGTGAATGTATGTATATATGAATTCAATCATTTATTTTTGCTTTCTAAGAGATTCCTATTAAACAAACAACTGCTGAACCATTTAATAACTGAATGTATCAATAATCCCTTTATCTTTATTGTCGGAAGCTGTGAATGTATGTATATATGAAGTCAATCATTTATTTTTGTTTTCTAAGAGATTCCTATTAATATACACAGTCGCTTTTATTCCGTGCGAAAAGCTTTAGTTCAAGCATCGCTTTGATTCCATGAGAAAGGCTACAGTTTAAGCGTATTTCTGATTCCATGATAAAAGCGTCCATTTACGCGTCGCTCTGATTCCATAATGAAAGCTTTAGTCTAAGCGTCGCTCCGTTTATGAGAAAATCTTCAGCTTAAGCTTCGTCTTGATTCTACAGGAAAGGCAGCAGCTTAAGCGTCGCTCTCATTCCATAATATAAGCTTCAGTTTAAGCGTAGCTCCAACTCCATAGGAAATGCTTCAGTTTAAGCGTCGCTCTGCCTCTAAAAGAAAAGCTTCAGCTTAAGCGTCATGTCCTCTGGGGGGTAACTGAACCATACTAAGCGTGGGCACTTTGAAAGCGATTGGATGATGTCAAGGTGTCGTGCCATCTGGCCTGGTGTGGCACAGGCAGCACAGCCTCCCACACCCAACACAATGTGATCAACGACCCTAAAGGTCTTGTTCGACCCGTGGCTGAGTCCCTCCTCGCCAGGGACTGAGATCGAGGGGCGTCTAAGCGCGTGCGTACACCACGTCCTTATAGTCCTGGCAAGTCCACCCTCTCCTTCCTGACGTAGCACCTGCTGCTATCAGGGCAGCGAAAAAGAGCGAGTGTTCCCATGTGGATGTATTTGGGGGCCTCAGTATATTTCTATTATCATCCACTTAAGGGGAAGTTTGTGATGACATTAAGAGGCTTTTCCCGGCCGGCAATGTCTGATAACTTTCTCCATTCATATCAAGTTAGACAAAAGAAGGCGAGGTTCTCAAAAATTATTTGATAAAAATTATGTCGAGGATTGTAGTGCACAAAGAGCAGGACGTGAGATATAGTCCATATAAATTGAGCTTCGTGCAAATTAAAGGATCAGGTCTTGGTCTATGTTTTTATTATTACTGTTATTCGTGTCAGTCGAAAAACAAGGAAGTCTCTACCATCGTGCACAGAAGGGGAAATTATGGTTTAGATATGGAAACTTTTGATATATATATGTATATGTGAGTGTGTGTGTGTGTGTGTGTGTGTGTGTGCCGACCAGGGTTTCGGTTTGGTTCGTAACGGGTGCAACAGTGAGCCATCACGTCAGTGGCCATCAAGTTTCACTCCTGTGGCCCAGGTTGCTGTCTTTTTTTTATCTTTTCAGCCTCACCCGCACGTGGGCATCTGACATTCGTGTTATGAAGATACAATCTCTCCACCTCCAACTTCGTGACTTTACGCTTTCGTGAACGCTACGCGCTCGTCGTAACTGCTCGTGAGGATTCTCTCTCTCTCTCTCTCTCTCTCTCTCTCTCTCTCTCTCTCTCTCTCTCTCTCTCTCTCTCTCTCTCTCTCTCTCTGATGCTTGCCCCAGTAGGAGTGGGGGAGGAGGTTCCATGTCAGTAAAGTGTGCGGTCGGGTCTGCTTGGCAAAAATCACCACAATGTACGATCACTTGGCATTGTAACATCAGGTCTAGAATTACCGAGATAACTCGTACTTAAGACACGACTGGATCCCATTAACCACTCTCTTCCACGAAATATAGTGCCATACTTTCAAACAATTATTCGTAAGTAGATATTGTGTAACCAAGTATAATGCTCGCGAATATAGAATTACCCATATGCCTTAATCATATAATCCACGAAATATAGTGCCATACTTTCAAACAATTATTCGTAAGTAGATATTGTGTAACCAAGTATAATGCTCGCGAATATAGAATTACCCATATGCCTTAATCATATAATCCACGAAATATAGTGCCATACTTTCAAACAATTATTCGTAAGTAGATATTGTGTAACCAAGTATAATGCTCGCGAATATAGAATTACCCATATGCCTTAATCATATAATCCACGAAATATAGTGCCATACTTTCAAACAATTATTCGTAAGTAGATATTGTGTAACCAAGTATAATGCTCGCGAATATAGAATTACCCATATGCCTTAATCATATAATCCACGAAATATAGTGCCATACTTTCAAACAATTATTCGTAAGTAGATATTGTGTAACCAAGTATAATGCTCGCGAATATAGAATTACCCATATGCCTTAATCATATAATCCACGAAATATAGTGCCATACTTTCAAACAATTATTCGTAAGTAGATATTGTGTAACCAAGTATAATGCTCGCGAATATAGAATTACCCATATGCCTTAATCATATAATCCACGAAATATAGTGCCATACTTTCAAACAATTATTCGTAAGTAGATATTGTGTAACCAAGTATAATGCTCGCGAATATAGAATTACCCATATGCCTTAATCATATAATCCACGAAATATAGTGCCATACTTTCAAACAATTATTCGTAAGTAGATATTGTGTAACCAAGTATAATGCTCGCGAATATAGAATTACCCATATGCCTTAATCATATAATCCACGAAATATAGTGCCATACTTTCAAACAATTATTCGTAAGTAGATATTGTGTAACCAAGTATAATGCTCGCGAATATAGAATTACCCATATGCCTTAATCATATAATCCACGAAATATAGTGCCATACTTTCAAACAATTATTCGTAAGTAGATATTGTGTAACCAAGTATAATGCTCGCGAATATAGAATTACCCATATGCCTTAATCATATAATCCACGAAATATAGTGCCATACTTTCAAACAATTATTCGTAAGTAGATATTGTGTAACCAAGTATAATGCTCGCGAATATAGAATTACCCATATGCCTTAATCATATAATCCACGAAATATAGTGCCATACTTTCAAACAATTATTCGTAAGTAGATATTGTGTAACCAAGTATAATGCTCGCGAATATAGAATTACCCATATGCCTTAATCATATAATCCACGAAATATAGTGCCATACTTTCAAACAATTATTCGTAAGTAGATATTGTGTAACCAAGTATAATGCTCGCGAATATAGAATTACCCATATGCCTTAATCATATAATCCACGAAATATAGTGCCATACTTTCAAACAATTATTCGTAAGTAGATATTGTGTAACCAAGTATAATGCTCGCGAATATAGAATTACCCATATGCCTTAATCATATAATCCACGAAATATAGTGCCATACTTTCAAACAATTATTCGTAAGTAGATATTGTGTAACCAAGTATAATGCTCGCGAATATAGAATTACCCATATGCCTTAATCATATAATCCACGAAATATAGTGCCATACTTTCAAACAATTATTCGTAAGTAGATATTGTGTAACCAAGTATAATGCTCGCGAATATAGAATTACCCATATGCCTTAATCATATAATCCACGAAATATAGTGCCATACTTTCAAACAATTATTCGTAAGTAGATATTGTGTAACCAAGTATAATGCTCGCGAATATAGAATTACCCATATGCCTTAATCATATAATCCACGAAATATAGTGCCATACTTTCAAACAATTATTCGTAAGTAGATATTGTGTAACCAAGTATAATGCTCGCGAATATAGAATTACCCATATGCCTTAATCATATAATCCACGAAATATAGTGCCATACTTTCAAACAATTATTCGTAAGTAGATATTGTGTAACCAAGTATAATGCTCGCGAATATAGAATTACCCATATGCCTTAATCATATAATCCACGAAATATAGTGCCATACTTTCAAACAATTATTCGTAAGTAGATATTGTGTAACCAAGTATAATGCTCGCGAATATAGAATTACCCATATGCCTTAATCATATAATCCACGAAATATAGTGCCATACTTTCAAACAATTATTCGTAAGTAGATATTGTGTAACCAAGTATAATGCTCGCGAATATAGAATTACCCATATGCCTTAATCATATAATCCACGAAATATAGTGCCATACTTTCAAACAATTATTCGTAAGTAGATATTGTGTAACCAAGTATAATGCTCGCGAATATAGAATTACCCATATGCCTTAATCATATAATCCACGAAATATAGTGCCATACTTTCAAACAATTATTCGTAAGTAGATATTGTGTAACCAAGTATAATGCTCGCGAATATAGAATTACCCATATGCCTTAATCATATAATCCACGAAATATAGTGCCATACTTTCAAACAATTATTCGTAAGTAGATATTGTGTAACCAAGTATAATGCTCGCGAATATAGAATTACCCATATGCCTTAATCATATAATCCACGAAATATAGTGCCATACTTTCAAACAATTATTCGTAAGTAGATATTGTGTAACCAAGTATAATGCTCGCGAATATAGAATTACCCATATGCCTTAATCATATAATCCACGAAATATAGTGCCATACTTTCAAACAATTATTCGTAAGTAGATATTGTGTAACCAAGTATAATGCTCGCGAATATAGAATTACCCATATGCCTTAATCATATAATCCACGAAATATAGTGCCATACTTTCAAACAATTATTCGTAAGTAGATATTGTGTAACCAAGTATAATGCTCGCGAATATAGAATTACCCATATGCCTTAATCATATAATCCACGAAATATAGTGCCATACTTTCAAACAATTATTCGTAAGTAGATATTGTGTAACCAAGTATAATGCTCGCGAATATAGAATTACCCATATGCCTTAATCATATAATCCACGAAATATAGTGCCATACTTTCAAACAATTATTCGTAAGTAGATATTGTGTAACCAAGTATAATGCTCGCGAATATAGAATTACCCATATGCCTTAATCATATAATCCACGAAATATAGTGCCATACTTTCAAACAATTATTCGTAAGTAGATATTGTGTAACCAAGTATAATGCTCGCGAATATAGAATTACCCATATGCCTTAATCATATAATCCACGAAATATAGTGCCATACTTTCAAACAATTATTCGTAAGTAGATATTGTGTAACCAAGTATAATGCTCGCGAATATAGAATTACCCATATGCCTTAATCATATAATCCACGAAATATAGTGCCATACTTTCAAACAATTATTCGTAAGTAGATATTGTGTAACCAAGTATAATGCTCGCGAATATAGAATTACCCATATGCCTTAATCATATAATCCACGAAATATAGTGCCATACTTTCAAACAATTATTCGTAAGTAGATATTGTGTAACCAAGTATAATGCTCGCGAATATAGAATTACCCATATGCCTTAATCATATAATCCACGAAATATAGTGCCATACTTTCAAACAATTATTCGTAAGTAGATATTGTGTAACCAAGTATAATGCTCGCGAATATAGAATTACCCATATGCCTTAATCATATAATCCACGAAATATAGTGCCATACTTTCAAACAATTATTCGTAAGTAGATATTGTGTAACCAAGTATAATGCTCGCGAATATAGAATTACCCATATGCCTTAATCATATAATCCACGAAATATAGTGCCATACTTTCAAACAATTATTCGTAAGTAGATATTGTGTAACCAAGTATAATGCTCGCGAATATAGAATTACCCATATGCCTTAATCATATAATCCACGAAATATAGTGCCATACTTTCAAACAATTATTCGTAAGTAGATATTGTGTAACCAAGTATAATGCTCGCGAATATAGAATTACCCATATGCCTTAATCATATAATCCACGAAATATAGTGCCATACTTTCAAACAATTATTCGTAAGTAGATATTGTGTAACCAAGTATAATGCTCGCGAATATAGAATTACCCATATGCCTTAATCATATAATCCACGAAATATAGTGCCATACTTTCAAACAATTATTCGTAAGTAGATATTGTGTAACCAAGTATAATGCTCGCGAATATAGAATTACCCATATGCCTTAATCATATAATCCACGAAATATAGTGCCATACTTTCAAACAATTATTCGTAAGTAGATATTGTGTAACCAAGTATAATGCTCGCGAATATAGAATTACCCATATGCCTTAATCATATAATCCACGAAATATAGTGCCATACTTTCAAACAATTATTCGTAAGTAGATATTGTGTAACCAAGTATAATGCTCGCGAATATAGAATTACCCATATGCCTTAATCATATAATCCACGAAATATAGTGCCATACTTTCAAACAATTATTCGTAAGTAGATATTGTGTAACCAAGTATAATGCTCGCGAATATAGAATTACCCATATGCCTTAATCATATAATCCACGAAATATAGTGCCATACTTTCAAACAATTATTCGTAAGTAGATATTGTGTAACCAAGTATAATGCTCGCGAATATAGAATTACCCATATGCCTTAATCATATAATCCACGAAATATAGTGCCATACTTTCAAACAATTATTCGTAAGTAGATATTGTGTAACCAAGTATAATGCTCGCGAATATAGAATTACCCATATGCCTTAATCATATAATCCACGAAATATAGTGCCATACTTTCAAACAATTATTCGTAAGTAGATATTGTGTAACCAAGTATAATGCTCGCGAATATAGAATTACCCATATGCCTTAATCATATAATCCACGAAATATAGTGCCATACTTTCAAACAATTATTCGTAAGTAGATATTGTGTAACCAAGTATAATGCTCGCGAATATAGAATTACCCATATGCCTTAATCATATAATCCACGAAATATAGTGCCATACTTTCAAACAATTATTCGTAAGTAGATATTGTGTAACCAAGTATAATGCTCGCGAATATAGAATTACCCATATGCCTTAATCATATAATCCACGAAATATAGTGCCATACTTTCAAACAATTATTCGTAAGTAGATATTGTGTAACCAAGTATAATGCTCGCGAATATAGAATTACCCATATGCCTTAATCATATAATCCACGAAATATAGTGCCATACTTTCAAACAATTATTCGTAAGTAGATATTGTGTAACCAAGTATAATGCTCGCGAATATAGAATTACCCATATGCCTTAATCATATAATCCACGAAATATAGTGCCATACTTTCAAACAATTATTCGTAAGTAGATATTGTGTAACCAAGTATAATGCTCGCGAATATAGAATTACCCATATGCCTTAATCATATAATCCACGAAATATAGTGCCATACTTTCAAACAATTATTCGTAAGTAGATATTGTGTAACCAAGTATAATGCTCGCGAATATAGAATTACCCATATGCCTTAATCATATAATCCACGAAATATAGTGCCATACTTTCAAACAATTATTCGTAAGTAGATATTGTGTAACCAAGTATAATGCTCGCGAATATAGAATTACCCATATGCCTTAATCATATAATCCACGAAATATAGTGCCATACTTTCAAACAATTATTCGTAAGTAGATATTGTGTAACCAAGTATAATGCTCGCGAATATAGAATTACCCATATGCCTTAATCATATAATCCACGAAATATAGTGCCATACTTTCAAACAATTATTCGTAAGTAGATATTGTGTAACCAAGTATAATGCTCGCGAATATAGAATTACCCATATGCCTTAATCATATAATCCACGAAATATAGTGCCATACTTTCAAACAATTATTCGTAAGTAGATATTGTGTAACCAAGTATAATGCTCGCGAATATAGAATTACCCATATGCCTTAATCATATAATCCACGAAATATAGTGCCATACTTTCAAACAATTATTCGTAAGTAGATATTGTGTAACCAAGTATAATGCTCGCGAATATAGAATTACCCATATGCCTTAATCATATAATCCACGAAATATAGTGCCATACTTTCAAACAATTATTCGTAAGTAGATATTGTGTAACCAAGTATAATGCTCGCGAATATAGAATTACCCATATGCCTTAATCATATAATCCACGAAATATAGTGCCATACTTTCAAACAATTATTCGTAAGTAGATATTGTGTAACCAAGTATAATGCTCGCGAATATAGAATTACCCATATGCCTTAATCATATAATCCACGAAATATAGTGCCATACTTTCAAACAATTATTCGTAAGTAGATATTGTGTAACCAAGTATAATGCTCGCGAATATAGAATTACCCATATGCCTTAATCATATAATCCACGAAATATAGTGCCATACTTTCAAACAATTATTCGTAAGTAGATATTGTGTAACCAAGTATAATGCTCGCGAATATAGAATTACCCATATGCCTTAATCATATAATCCACGAAATATAGTGCCATACTTTCAAACAATTATTCGTAAGTAGATATTGTGTAACCAAGTATAATGCTCGCGAATATAGAATTACCCATATGCCTTAATCATATAATCCACGAAATATAGTGCCATACTTTCAAACAATTATTCGTAAGTAGATATTGTGTAACCAAGTATAATGCTCGCGAATATAGAATTACCCATATGCCTTAATCATATAATCCACGAAATATAGTGCCATACTTTCAAACAATTATTCGTAAGTAGATATTGTGTAACCAAGTATAATGCTCGCGAATATAGAATTACCCATATGCCTTAATCATATAATCCACGAAATATAGTGCCATACTTTCAAACAATTATTCGTAAGTAGATATTGTGTAACCAAGTATAATGCTCGCGAATATAGAATTACTCATATGCCCTAATTGTATAATCCACGAAATATAGTGCCATACTTTCAAACAATTATTCGTAAGTAGATATTGTGTAACCAAGTATAATGCTCGCGAATATAGAATTACCCATATGCCTTAATCATATAATCCACGAAATATAGTGCCATACTTTCAAACAATTATTCGTAAGTAGATATTGTGTAACCAAGTATATAATGCTCGCGAATATAGAATTACCCATATGCCTTAATCATATAATCCACGAAATATAATACTATATTTTGAAACAATTATTCCTAAGTAGGTAACGTGTGATCAAACATAATGCTCAGGCTTACAAAATTACTCATTTGTCATACTCATATTATACTGGACTTTTAATCAATTACTCATAAGTAGGTATATAGTAATCAAAGTAATCATAGTGCTTAGGCTAATAGAATTACTTATATGCTGTAATCATATAATCCACGAAATATACCCTATAATTTTCAGATTATGAGGATTTTCCCTTCTTAAAAGTATTCATTAGACTTTATTAAAGCGGTGAGAAAAATATTTAGAAAATCACCGAAGTAGCTCTTGTGGCCTTGATCCTGAGTGCTCTTTCTTGCCCCGGATACCTAGTGAACTTAAAACACCTCCTGGTAATGCCAGGAAGGGAAGATGGATTCAAGAAGAAAAGGTAAGAAGATAAGATGACGTTAGTAAGGCATAAAGCGGATGTTGGAGAAAAAGGCGAGGAAGAGGATGAAAGAGATAAGCGTAGGTACTTGGGATAATGGTTAAGTTGAATCATTCAAATAACAGCTTACAGGAGATCAATCGCTCGTTACATCACGACTTATGGGTTGTGATCCTGTTCATCTCTAGCGAAGGGCGTCGATAGGTGACTGTGAGTCAGAAATGCATCTCTGGCAAAAACTACACCATCTTGAGTTCCTTTTCCTAACACGTCTTTTTATCATACTAGGTAATGGAAGGAAGAAAAAGAAAACAGTTCATATGGACAAGAACCTGTAGCCAGACACAGGGAACGTACCACAAGTGGCCAAACTTTCGTAATTTTCCATTTTTGCTCACGATAATCTGGTAATATTCGAGGCCGTGGGAAGATCCAGGTGACGAGGATGGCCAGCGCTCGCGCACACACACACACACACACCTCCGGTTGGTACGATGGCAGCCAAATGGAACTTAAAGGTGTGGGAACAAGCAAACACAGCCACTCCAAATCATTATCATCCAACTCCATCGCGAGACATTTCTCAGTGCTTCTCATCTGCTCCAAGACGGCGCTACAAGAAAGAGGTTGGTCATGCCAGACGTCCAAGACACCACAGTCATGTTTGCACCTATAAGCTTCAAGATAATCTACATCTCATTAATCTACTCCAATGTATAGAATAAAACCTGAAGTCCTTCCTGAAGCCTGGGATTATACGCACTAGAGGCTTCTGTTCTTCAGGAGCAACGTCATTACGAAATTGATGAAGACGCTGAGCCAAGGCCTTTGCATGTTGCTGACTCGTATATTGGATTTGAGGATTCCCAGGCGGGAAAGTATTACAATGAATCGTGTCTAATCACATTAGGATTATTCTGATGTAGAGAACTGTCTTAAAGCAACGGGAAATATATGAGACAAAACACGAACTTTGTGAGAGTTGATTATAGCTTTAGTTTGGGTGCTTCTGAGGGTTACATTAGAAACATAGTGTCCAAGTTCAGCGTTTTGCTCTTGAAAGGCATCTCATCTGTTACTTCATCAAACTGGAGAAGATGAGTCGAACACTGATAGTAATATCCATAAGGTGACTTGCTCTCCTTAAAAAGACATGAGTGCGTGATTCCTCATAAAGATTAATGTTGCTATCACCAAGAAAATACCTTAAGTGTATGAGGCATGGGGTTTATATTCCATCCTAAATCCTTATTGTGAATGATAAGTTGTCGAATTATAACTCCTCTAATGTAATCAAGATAATTCTCTCATACAATAAGGGTATCTAGTAATGTAGTGTAATGAATTATCTTCGCCAGACAATGACATTCGGGAAATACGTTATCCTCTTATGTATACGAGAAACACAATAGGGACAAGGATCAGACTCAAGAATGAGGTAGAGGGAACTCAACCTTTGTCCTGGGGCTCCGACGTGGCTCTGCAGGACGTCAAGACTTAAGCAGAGACCTGGAACTGCAAACTGACCCAAGACCACGACTGACTGACGGCTGGACATTCAGCGGGGGAGTCAACACCTCCACATGACCTTGTGTGACCACCTGACCACGACCATTGTCGGTGACTGAATCTATCAGAAGATCTCTCGCCCATCAGAGCATGACATTCATCAACAACTGGGGCACGTTATTCATCTGTTGTTTGTTTATGTGTTATGATTCATGCATTACCAGCTTGATAGGCCGGATTGGACGTAAAAAGGCTTTTGCGATTGTACGCATTAAGTGGACTCGTAAGCTTCTTAACACATAATCCTTCCCACTCCATCCGACCTCCACTCATCCCTCCATCATCTTGATATGGAATATCCCCGACACTAAAAATTCTCTCCTCAGCAGTCTGCCTCTCCTCCTTTTATCATCTATTATACTGCTATGGTATGTATCCTTCTTGACCTTCCTATCATCTGCCCTACGTTCTACTTCACCTATACCATCTCATAAGACTCTCATCCATATACCTTTCCAATGACTCCTTCATCCCACCGGACTCTTTTCAGATTCTTCATTTTCTCAATCCATCTATACCCAGTCAGACGACACAAATTGGCCGTCTCGACTGCTCATATTTCTAACCTGTATTTGACCTGCAAGAATTTAGATTTCTCAGCCATTCATGAGAGATGGAACATATACTCACTCCTTCGTGTACGCTTCATGTGTACTCAATGCTTAAATTTTGCCCCTTTTACCAATGCTTTCATAGCACCTCAGTGTTACTCTAGGATGTGCACACTTATTGCAATTTCCATTTTCTTTTTCTGTGACTGAAACGGCACAAGCAACTGAATGCTCTAATCAAGGTCACCTCATTAACGATATATATATATATATATATATATATATATATATATATATATATATATATATATATATATATATATATATATATATATATATATATATATATATATATATATATATTCATTTTTCTTACCATTCGCCATTTCCAGCGTTAGCGAGGTAACGTTAAGAACAGAGGACTGGGCCTTTTAGGAAATAACCTCACCTGGCCCCACTTTCTGTTCCTTCTTTTGGAAAATTAAAAAAAAAAAAGCATGAGAGGGGAGGATTTCCAGCCCCCCGCTCCCTTCCCTTTTCGTCGCCTTCTACGGCAAGCAGGGAATACGTGGGAAGTATTCTATCTCCCCTATACCTAGGGATTATATAAGATTACACAGAACCTGAGGAGACCAATTGGGAGGTGAGTTTGAATGGAGAAAAACTGGAGGAAGTGAAGTGTTTTAGATATCTGGGAGTGGATCTGGCAGCGGATGGAACCATGGAAGCGGAAGTGGATCATAGGGTGGGGGAGGGGGCGATAATTCTGGGGGCCTTGAAGAATGTGTGGAAGTCGAAAACATTATCTCGGAAAGCAAAAATGGGTATGTTTGAAGGAATAGTGGTTCCAACAATGTTGTATGGTTGCGAGGCGTGGGCTATGGATGGAGTTGTGCGCAGGAGGATGGATGTGCTGGAAATGAGATGTTTGAGGACAATGTGTGGTGTGAGGTGGTTTGATCGAGTGAGTAACGTAAGGGTAAGAGAGATGTGTGGAAATAAAAAGAGCGTGGTTGAGAGAGCAGAAGAGGGTGTTTTGAAGTGGTTTGGGCACATGGAGAGAATGAGTGAGGAAAGATTGACCAAGAGGATATATGTGTCGGAGGTGGAGGGAACGAGGAGAAGAGGGAGACCAAATTGGAGGTGGAAAGATGGAGTGAAAAAGATTTTGTGTGATCGGGGCCTGAACATGCAGGAGGGTGAAAGGAGGGCAAGGAATAGAGTGAATTGGAGCGATGTGGTATACCGGGGTTGACGTGCTGTCAGTGGATTGAATCAAGGCATGTGAATCGTCTGGGGTAAACCATGGAAAGCTGTGTAGGTATGTATATTTGCGTTTGTGGACGTGTGTATGTACATGCGTATGGGGGTGGGTTGGGCCATTTCTTTCGTCTGTTTCCTTGCGCTACCTCGCAAACGCGGGAGACAGCGACAAAGTATAATAAAAAAAAAAAAAATAATATATATATATATATATATATATATATATATATATATATATATATATATATATATATATATATATATATATATATATATATATATATATATATATATCGTTAATGGCATGGCATTGATTAAGGCCTCAGTTGCACTTGCCATTATAGCAAAATACAGCAAGTGTGGCAACCGCCATTGTGTTTCTCGGTGAGTTAAGTCTGACACCAAACTCATCCCACCCCGGTCTCATCTCATGCAGTGCTCCGTCCATTAAAACAATGAATAACCACGTTGATGCCACACTACCTTGAATCCACTCTCTCATGCAGCCGCTTACTCTCCCTCACACACACACGCACTACTTCCATCACAAAAGCTCTGAACAGCACACTTACGGAGGATCAAATCTTCCTAAAATGCTTTCCCACTCATAGTGTCGCAGGCCTTTTCTAAATCGAATGGCTCTAGAGAAACATCTATGATTTTCCAGTAAAAAACTTGACAGTTGGTTCAACAGGAAAAAAAAATCTGACCTCGACATTTTATATCGTGTCTGAACCTACCTGGATCGTCACCAACAAGCGAAGGACACAAAGTCAGGTGTCCACAGTTGAGTGTTATAAAGATTACACAGAACCTGAGGAGACCAAAAGAAGAAAAAGAAACATGTAGCGTTCAGTCCTGCTCATCTTTGTAACACGAGCAAACATTCTCCTACCTCACACCTCCTGAGAGGGATAAGAAGACACAATCTTCTGTAATCATAACACTCACATCCACTCCTCTTTCTCATATATCTTGTGACGTGTGCAGCCGTGGTTCATCAGGAACCTGAGTCCCTTTTTTCTATGCATCCATACCCTTTATTTCTAAGGCCATTCCACTTTTTCCCTTCCTCTCTATGCCCTGTCGCTCGCTCGCCACTCCACATAAACCCAAGCTATATATATTTTTTTTCAATTATCTTAGAACCTTATCATTTTTTTTTCTCTTCCTCGATCGTGATGTCTTTCCTCTCATATTTCACCCACGGCCGTCGTCGACGAGCGGACTCTAGGGTTATATTCCCCTCCAGCGTTCACCAGAGCTCGCGACAGAACCTTCCCAGTTCAGGAAAGGCTCGTTAGGGAGGCGCCTGGTATTCAGCGGACCTGCTGCTGTGTGTATCTCGCTGGAGGAAGACCTCACGATTATGGGTGGTCTGCAGATGACGCCTGATGGTCTCTCGTCTATGGTCCTGCTGGGCCTTCGTGTTCAGATGGTAGTTCCCAGTACCAGGACACCATATATATAAGTATATATATATATATATATATATATATATATATATGTATATATATATATATATATATATATATATATATATATATATATATATATATATATATATGTATATATATATATATATATATATATATATATATATATATATATATATATATATATATATATATATATATGTATTATCCCTGGGGATAGGGGAGAAAGAATATTTCCCACGTATTCCCTGCGTGTCGTAGAAGGCGACTAAAAGGGAAGGGAGCGGGGGCTGGAAATCCTCCCCTCTCGTTTTTTTTTTTTAATTTTCCAAAACAAGGAACAGAGAAGGGGGCCAGGTGAAGATATTCCCTCAAAGGCCCAGTCCTCTGTTCTTAACGCTACCTCGCTATTGCGGGAAATGGCGAATAGTATGAAAAAAAAAAAAAAAAAATATATATGTATATGTTGGAAAGGATCACAATTTTGCGCGTAATCAAGATATTCCTATGAGTCCACGGGGAAAATGAAACGCGAAAAGTTCCCAAGTGCACTTTCGAGTAATAATCACATCATCAAGGGAGACACAAGAGGGAAATATAACAGTGATTATATGTATTTTTTTTTTCAATTATCTTAGAACCTTATCATTTTTTTTCCTTCCTTGCTATTATCTAATCCAACACCCTGAACATATAATGATTCAATGATTTTCGTATTGTTCTGATTTGATATCATTATCAAACGCAATGCATTCACAATGAGCGGTCAGTCACACCAACCTATTGTGGACAGAATGATGGAGCATTCAATACCTTTCCCCATCAGCTTCAATTTGATATCATAACGCAATCCGCTTTCAAGATAATGGACGATTTTAATTACTCAGTTATGAAGAAAATGATGAATGTATCAATTCTGTTTCCCCCCCCTCAAGGTCTCGTCTTAACTTCCCGCACAACTCTTTTGAGGACAGACTAATTGCTTCAGGCTTGATTTAACTGTGTTAGTGATTTGTTCAGCTTGGGCGGGTAGGATCAAGGAGGTATCGAGGCATCAAGTCCTCGGATATATAGCATCAGTGAGACGTGTGATGACGGCGGGCGAAGCTTCAAGCGTCTTACCGCGTCGTAAAGCAGCTTGGCTCCAGCAGCCCCCCACAGCCGTGTGGCCTGGGCGTAGGGGGGGAAGATGAGCGGGCAAGGGAGATGAGGGACGAGGAGAGCTGGTGCACCTGTGGATAGGTGGTTGGGTGGGCTGAGGATGAACAGGTGTCTGGGAGCCGAGTCTCTCTCTCTCTCTCTCTCTCTCTCTCTCTCTCTCTCTCTCTCTCTCTCTCTCTCTCTCTCTCTCTCTCTCTCTCTCTCTCTCTCTCTCTCTCTCTCTCCATATATATATATATATATATATATATAATATATATATATATATATATATATATATATATATATATATATATATATATATATATATATTCCTATGAGTCCACGGGGAAAATGAAACATGAAAAGTTCCCGAGTGCACTTTCGTGTAATAATCACATCATCAGGGGAGACACGAGAAAGAAATATAACAGTGATTATTACACGAAAGTGCACTCGGGAACTTTTCGTGTTTCATTTTCCCCGTGGACTCATAGGAATATCTTGATCACGCGCAAAATTGTGATCCTTTCCAATATATATATATATATATATATATATATATATATATATATATATATATATATATATATATATATATATATATATATATATATATATATATGTATATATGTATAGGAGAGAGAGAGAGAGCCCATTCCGCTAACAATCGCTTTTACCTGTCATAGTACCATCTCTCCATATCGTCATCGCTCTACCGTACTTGTGACCTGGTAGGTCTTCGTGTCCAAGTAAGGGGTTGACTTCACCGCTAACTTTGCTGCACAATATCTTGCATGATAACGGATGTGTAGGAAACTCATTATATCCAGCACATGCAAGATCTATTATTACAATTAGACATTGCACGCGTGTGCTTTCCCATACAGAAATTTTATTTGATACACACAGACACACACATACACACAAACTAACACGCACAGTAAAGAATACTTATTCTAAGGGATGTTTTCAAATGTGCATGATACATGTATGGTATATGAGTGGTATATGTTGTACCAAGTTGTATCATACATATGCCAAATCAACGTAGGTTTAATCACCTTGCAGAGCAACGTAGAAAGTGAAAACATTACCTTTGGACCTCTACCTTGGTAGACTGATTAGTGGTTACCAGAAAATGATTACAGTGTAAGTGGAAATGCTGAAAGATTACAAGATAGGCTAGAATAGATGAAATTTACTGAGCCTTGATAACCTGCTTATTGGAGACAGACCAAGAGGTTAAATGTCAGAATCTAGGTAGAGAAAAATACGTCAAAAGATTCTGTGAAGTCTACGGTGAGGAAGTGTTGCGGTGAGTCCCAGTAGCAGGAAAAAGAGAGAGAAGAACAGACACACTTAAGAGACACTTTAAGAGGAGCTGCGGGAGCTATAAAACAGGAGGGGAATACAGAGGAAAACTACGGGAGAAGTAAACTGAGACGAACTTAAGAATCTTGTACAAAAGGCAAGAGAACCAGAGCCAGAATTTACTATATTAGAAAAAGCAGAGGAGATCACCTGAGGTATAAAAGAAGTACAGTCGATAAGTTGAAGTGATACTCCGAGACTTAGCTCTTAGCGTTAATGACCATGACGCATGCACAGGCCACGAGAGAACAGACTCGCATCGGTTCGAATCCTGCCTACGGCAATTGTTATATACATATATATATATATATATATATATATATATATATATATATATATATATATATATATATATATATTTCTCATACTATTCGCCATTTCCCGCATTAGCGAGGTAGCGTTAAGAACAGAGGACTGGGCCTCTGAGGGAATATCCTCACCTGGCCCCCTTCTCTGTTCCCTCTTTTGGAAAATTAAAAAAAAAAAATGAGAGGGGAGGATTTCCAGCCTCCCACTCCCTTCCCTTTTAGTCGCCTTCTACGACACGCAGGGAATACGTGGGAAGTATTCTTTCTCCCCTATCCCCAGGAATATATATATATATATATATATATATATATATATATATATATATATATATATATATATATATATATATATATGTAAATCTTTTTTTTTTCATACTATTCACCATCTCCCGCGTTGGCGAGGTAGCGTTAAGAACAGAGCACTGAGCCTTTGAGGGAAATGCTCACTTGGCCCCCTTCTCTGTTCCTCCTTCTGGAAAGTTAAAAACGAGAGGGGGAGGATTTCCAGCCCCCAGCTCCCTCCCCATATATATATATATATATATATATATATATATATATATATATATATATATATATATATATATATATATATATATATATATATATATATATATATAGTAAATGTGATGGTCTTGGTCAAGGTCATCACACGCTAGCAACGTCTTAGCTAATACAGGACAAGGTAACAGTGAAGGATCAACAATTCGACCACAGAACTTCAGTAGGGAAAGTCGTTCACAGAGGTGAGGACACCTGCGAAAAATTCAGGACGAAATTCTTGAGTGAATTAATATTCCTGAAGACACAGCGGAGCCAGAGAGGAAGAAGGCGCCCCCGCAGACACTGATATTAATCCAGTTGAGGTGAGACGCCTGATGAAGGAACCTAATCCACATAGCGCTCACGCACCAGAAAATATCACCTTTATTAAAGGCAAGTTTTTCCTCCTCCTCTTAAATCATTTTCCTCCGCTATCCTTACTCCTTTCAAGCCTAACCCCGTTTTTTTTTTTACTACATTTTAAAAGGCCTGGGCTTGATAAGGGCTTTTGTCAGTGACTATAGAGCCTTAGGGACATTGAAAAATAGAATACACCTCTCATAGACAAAAGGTTTTACCTCGAACAGGACCTCGGGGGAATGCATGATGGGGCGGGGGGGCGCTTGCTGCCGACCACGGTGTGGAAAACGAGCGTATTCACACCGCCGTAAAGGATCGCACAATGCCTTCCACGCTTCCACCTCACACGATACACGGTCATGTCTTCACTCCTCGTATCGTATAATCTGCTCTTGGTTCTGACTTTTCGTAGGGAATGCTTGATCTTGCACACACACACACACACACACACACACACACACACATATAAGCTGGACGTCGAGTATTCGAACCCAGTCCTACCGGTAGGTACGCCTTGTGGTGTAGTGGTTAGCGTGCCTGACTGCCACGTGCCAGGACAGGTCAAACTGTCGACACAGTAAGGTCTTCCTCTCGTCGTTGCACACTTCACTTTTGACAGGTATTCCTCTTTTAGTCAGCCTCTCTTCGCTCATCCTCTCCATATGTCCACAAATTATCAGCACATCTTCCTCAGCTCTCTCATATATACGCTTCCAACACCTTTCACTTACTCTGTCATTTCTCACTCGATGAAGCATCCCTCATCGCCTCCCACATTGTCTTCAAGCATATCATCTCTAACGTATCCCACATTGTCTTCAAGCATCCCTCATCGCATCCCACATTGTCTTCAAGCATCCCTCATCGCATCCCACATTGCCTTCAAGCATCCCTCATCTTTAACGTACCCATTCTCTTCCGTGGTTTCTTATCAAGGGCACACGTCTCGCATCTACCATACCATCAACCATGTGCATCTTTGCCCTAAAAAGAAACAGTGACCCCCTCTCATTCTCTCTCTCTCTCTCTCTCTCTCTCTCTCTCTCTCTCTCTCTCTCTCTCTCTCTCTCTCTCTCTCTCTCTCTCTCTCTCTCTCTCTCTCTCTCTCTCTCTCTCTCTCTCTCTCTCTCTCTCTCTCTCTCTCTCTCTATAACAGCAGATACCACACCAGTCTGTTAGCCCTGATTTTGATGCCCGCGTCTCTGAAGGTGTCTTTTTTCTCCCCCTCTCTGATCGCGATGATTTTCGAAGATCCTTTTGCCCACAGCGTCATGGAGGCGCGATCCAAATTACTTCGTATATTCTTAAGAGGATACGGGTATGATTGGCCTCCTGGAAGGGATTTAGGATTATTTACGTTTGCTGTCCCTCCATCTTCGCTGCTGCTTTGTATTCATTGCCCTCACATCTCACGTTGCGGTAAACAGATTTCGCAGCTTGGCCACTCTCGAGAAAAGTGCCTCCCATGTTGAATGGCATTCGATATCATCAGGAGCAGTTCGACTCTTCCCGAAGGAAGATCTCTCCGTTCTCGAGACGCTCGGTCCCAAGAGAAGGAGTAACTCAGCCCAGAGATGGAACTGTTTAGATTATCAGCTTCACACAGAGCACTCATGGTCGCCACGTCAAGTTCCACGTAAACATACGAAACTCATATTTGTTTATCTTAATGTCAACTGAGGTAGTAAAGGCAAATGAATGCCCGAGTCAATACTGTAAATACTGTAGCGTATATCACGTACCCATTACATTGACCAACCGATCAAGGGAGGACGAACAGCTGTGTTTATTGTGGATGAACTCCCGAGACCAGGATTCGAACCTATGTACTCAACCCAGGGCCATCCGGGAATACGTCACGCTCAGCAACACTCAGTCGCTACACCAAAGAGGTCCATGTATGTGCTTATACTAGAGAGCTATGGTCTCCCTGACACTAGTCTGCTGGGATGTCTGCTAGCGATTCACACACTCACATTCACACACTCAGGTACATATGATCGCGATTCACCCACTCAGTTACATATGATAGCGATTCACCCACTAGGTTAAGTATGATAGCGATTCACACACTCAGGTACATATGATCGCGATTCACCCACAAGGTTAAGTATGATAGCGATTCACACACTCAGGTACATATGATCGCGATTCACACACTCAGTTACAGATGATAATGATTCACACACTCACATTCACACACTCGGTTACATATGATAGCGATTCACACACTCAGGTACATATGATCGCGATTCACCCACTAGGTTAAGTATGATAGCGATTCACACACTCAGGTACATATGATCGCGATTCACACACTCAGTTACAGATGATAGTGATTCACACACTCACATTCACACGCTCGGTTACATATGATAGCGATTCACGCACTCACTTGCATGTGATTGCGATTCACACACTCACTTACATAGGAGAGCAATTCACACAGTTACATATGACAGCGATTCACACACTGTTACATATGAGAGCGATTCACACACTCAGTTACATATGATAGCTATTCACCCACTCAGTTACACATGATAGCGATTCACACACTCAGTTACATATGGCAGCGATTCACACACTCAGTTACATATGACAGTGATTCACCCACTTAGTTACATATGATAGCAATTCACACACTCAGTAACAGATGGAGCAAATGAATACAGGAGAAATTAATGGATCCTTTTTTTATCTCGTCCAGACTTCGTGTCGTCCTTTATAGATATAAGACAAGGGTCACACAGGCAATGTGAACGTGAAAGTTTTTAAAACTATATCTCCAACATCTGTTAATGATGTTAAGGTCATTCGACTGTTGGTTATGACCTAAGTTTAACAGCCTTTATTGATTCCGGAGTGGATAAGAATATAACCCAAAGAGCCACCTATATGTATATGAGCTCATAAGTGAAGCCATTTAAATGGCGATCATTTCCTTTTTTTTTTTATACGTGTTTCATCGACCGTTACATTATGGAGTATTGTTACCGAGGAACTTAGTGTGAAATTCGGTCCGTGGCTAATTCGGTATGGTCATGGCAGCCATCTGGGGGTATGGGGGAAGGGGGATATAATATTAGCATAGTCTGCCATCTTTTCGGATGTGAATTTCACCTCCAATTAATGCTCATAGTTCGATGCGATCCAGCGACCGATTAACAAGACTTACAGTCTGTTACCAATTTGGTGCTGATAGTAGAGGGTGAATTGTGTAAATGAGCTGTGTAACAGGGGGTAATGGAGGTTGAAATGACTAGTAATTGGAAATTGTAAATGCAACGGGTCGGGTGGAGTGTTGCGAGAACGATGGCAATTGAAATTTACAGAATGAAAGGCAATGAAAATGGTGTGAAAATCTTGGATAAACATGGATACGTGTCCTTGAGAATGGGGAGTGATAGGTCAACCTCATATATACAGTAAGGGAACTACGTACACTCGATGTATATGCCTTAATACGAGTGATTACCACCTATGTTTACATTTGCGGTCAGATGGTTTACTATAAGACAGAGGGGCCAGATAGATAGGCTCTCGTCCTGTCGATTTCTAAGAGGTCATAGCGTCATAGGAGGACGAATTGATGCACACGATTGATGCACACGATGGCTCATAAGCTTATAAGCTTCTCTCACAGTTCTAAAGCGAACGGAGAGTTGTCAGTTATCCTGCGTATCTTGAGCCTAAGGAATCAGATGGTGTTGGAACAGTCTTGTGCGTCACATTTTGAATTGAATCTGGTTTGTGTGGTATTAGATCACATCGGTACATGCTCTTGTTAACCTACTTTGCACATAGTTTTTCGAAGATTTACCAAGAACCGTGTATTTCACTTCTCAACTCTTCGCAGTTTGTGTACCGCAAATCACCTTCCTATAGAATCATTCTCAACATAGAAAACTGGTTGAGGATCTGTCTCAGTCTGAGCTCGTACATCAATTGGTTCGAGGTTACTCGATTTCTAAAGACGAAACCACAGTCTAGACCGAGTCTACATATGTATGGGGAAGCCCACTCGGAAAGCATGGTAGAATGTTACTTAACTGTATGGAAAAGACTTTACCAGTAAGTTCGTCATATGCAAACTGTCCTTGCCGTGACTATAGTTGAATAAACCTCCTCCTCAGGCATGAAGACATGGGCGTTACCCACAGAGTTCAAAGCCCTCTACATGCATGAGGTCATGGTACTTGTCCTGACCAGACACGTGAGTCGTGAGTGAAGGCCAAGAATCATAAACAGGGGGAGCGTCTCTGTAACCTAACCTCTGAAGGGTTTTTAAAGGGCATTTTGAAAAAAAAAATAGTAGTTTTCCCCAATGACAAAACAAAGCCGTGGGGATCTTGAATAGATTTGACCTTTAAACTTCAGTTTTTCTCTCTCTCTTTCCTCTCTCTCATACGTATCAGAGGTATCAGATACGTATCAGAGGTATCAGATACGTATCAGAGGTATCAGATACGTATCAGAGGTATCAGATACGTATCAGAGGTATCAGATACGTATCAGAGGTATCAGATACGTATCAGAGGTATCAGATACGTATCAGAGGTATCAGATACGTATCAGAGGTATCAGATACGTATCAGAGGTATCAGATACGTATCAGAGGTATCAGATACGTATCAGAGGTATCAGATACGTATCAGAGGTATCAGATACGTATCAGAGGTATCAGATACGTATCAGAGGTATCAGATACGTATCAGAGGTATCAGATACGTATCAGAGGTATCAGATACGTATCAGAGGTATCAGATACGTATCAGAGGTATCAGATACGTATCAGAGGTATCAGATACGTATCAGAGGTATCAGATACGTATCAGAGGTATCAGATACGTATCAGAGGTATCAGATACGTATCAGAGGTATCAGATACGTATCAGAGGTATCAGATACGTATCAGAGGTATCAGATACGTATCAGAGGTATCAGATACGTATCAGAGGTATCAGATACGTATCAGAGGTATCAGATACGTATCAGAGGTATCAGATACGTATCAGAGGTATCAGATACGTATCAGAGGTATCAGATACGTATCAGAGGTATCAGATACGTATCAGAGGTATCAGATACGTATCAGAGGTATCAGATACGTATCAGAGGTATCAGATACGTATCAGAGGTATCAGATACGTATCAGAGGTATCAGATACGTATCAGAGGTATCAGATACGTATCAGAGGTATCAGATACGTATCAGAGGTATCAGATACGTATCAGAGGTATCAGATACGTATCAGAGGTATCAGATACGTATCAGAGGTATCAGATACGTATCAGAGGTATCAGATACGTATCAGAGGTATCAGATACGTATCAGAGGTATCAGATACGTATCAGAGGTATCAGATACGTATCAGAGGTATCAGATACGTATCAGAGGTATCAGATACGTATCAGAGGTATCAGATACGTATCAGAGGTATCAGATACGTATCAGAGGTATCAGATACGTATCAGAGGTATCAGATACGTATCAGAGGTATCAGATACGTATCAGAGGTATCAGATACGTATCAGAGGTATCAGATACGTATCAGAGGTATCAGATACGTATCAGAGGTATCAGATACGTATCAGAGGTATCAGATACGTATCAGAGGTATCAGATACGTATCAGAGGTATCAGATACGTATCAGAGGTATCAGATACGTATCAGAGGTATCAGATACGTATCAGAGGTATCAGATACGTATCAGAGGTATCAGATACGTATCAGAGGTATCAGATACGTATCAGAGGTATCAGATACGTATCAGAGGTATCAGATACGTATCAGAGGTATCAGATACGTATCAGAGGTATCAGATACGTATCAGAGGTATCAGATACGTATCAGAGGTATCAGATACGTATCAGAGGTATCAGATACGTATCAGAGGTATCAGATACGTATCAGAGGTATCAGATACGTATCAGAGGTATCAGATACGTATCAGAGGTATCAGATACGTATCAGAGGTATCAGATACGTATCAGAGGTATCAGATACGTATCAGAGGTATCAGATACGTATCAGAGGTATCAGATACGTATCAGAGGTATCAGATACGTATCAGAGGTATCAGATACGTATCAGAGGTATCAGATACGTATCAGAGGTATCAGATACGTATCAGAGGTATCAGATACGTATCAGAGGTATCAGATACGTATCAGAGGTATCAGATACGTATCAGAGGTATCAGATACGTATCAGAGGTATCAGATACGTATCAGAGGTATCAGATACGTATCAGAGGTATCAGATACGTATCAGAGGTATCAGATACGTATCAGAGGTATCAGATACGTATCAGAGGTATCAGATACGTATCAGAGGTATCAGATACGTATCAGAGGTATCAGATACGTATCAGAGGTATCAGATACGTATCAGAGGTATCAGATACGTATCAGAGGTATCAGATACGTATCAGAGGTATCAGATACGTATCAGAGGTATCAGATACGTATCAGAGGTATCAGATACGTATCAGAGGTATCAGATACGTATCAGAGGTATCAGATACGTATCAGAGGTATCAGATACGTATCAGAGGTATCAGATACGTATCAGAGGTATCAGATACGTATCAGAGGTATCAGATACGTATCAGAGGTATCAGATACGTATCAGAGGTATCAGATACGTATCAGAGGTATCAGATACGTATCAGAGGTATCAGATACGTATCAGAGGTATCAGATACGTATCAGAGGTATCAGATACGTATCAGAGGTATCAGATACGTATCAGAGGTATCAGATACGTATCAGAGGTATCAGATACGTATCAGAGGTATCAGATACGTATCAGAGGTATCAGATACGTATCAGAGGTATCAGATACGTATCAGAGGTATCAGATACGTATCAGAGGTATCAGATACGTATCAGAGGTATCAGATACGTATCAGAGGTATCAGATACGTATCAGAGGTATCAGATACGTATCAGAGGTATCAGATACGTATCAGAGGTATCAGATACGTATCAGAGGTATCAGATACGTATCAGAGGTATCAGATACGTATCAGAGGTATCAGATACGTATCAGAGGTATCAGATACGTATCAGAGGTATCAGATACGTATCAGAGGTATCAGATACGTATCAGAGGTATCAGATACGTATCAGAGGTATCAGATACGTATCAGAGGTATCAGATACGTATCAGAGGTATCAGATACGTATCAGAGGTATCAGATACGTATCAGAGGTATCAGATACGTATCAGAGGTATCAGATACGTATCAGAGGTATCAGATACGTATCAGAGGTATCAGATACGTATCAGAGGTATCAGATACGTATCAGAGGTATCAGATACGTATCAGAGGTATCAGATACGTATCAGAGGTATCAGATACGTATCAGAGGTATCAGATACGTATCAGAGGTATCAGATACGTATCAGAGGTATCAGATACGTATCAGAGGTATCAGATACGTATCAGAGGTATCAGATACGTATCAGAGGTATCAGATACGTATCAGAGGTATCAGATACGTATCAGAGGTATCAGATACGTATCAGAGGTATCAGATACGTATCAGAGGTATCAGATACGTATCAGAGGTATCAGATACGTATCAGAGGTATCAGATACGTATCAGAGGTATCAGATACGTATCAGAGGTATCAGATACGTATCAGAGGTATCAGATACGTATCAGAGGTATCAGATACGTATCAGAGGTATCAGATACGTATCAGAGGTATCAGATACGTATCAGAGGTATCAGATACGTATCAGAGGTATCAGATACGTATCAGAGGTATCAGATACGTATCAGAGGTATCAGATACGTATCAGAGGTATCAGATACGTATCAGAGGTATCAGATACGTATCAGAGGTATCAGATACGTATCAGAGGTATCAGATACGTATCAGAGGTATCAGATACGTATCAGAGGTATCAGATACGTATCAGAGGTATCAGATACGTATCAGAGGTATCAGATACGTATCAGAGGTATCAGATACGTATCAGAGGTATCAGATACGTATCAGAGGTATCAGATACGTATCAGAGGTATCAGATACGTATCAGAGGTATCAGATACGTATCAGAGGTATCAGATACGTATCAGAGGTATCAGATACGTATCAGAGGTATCAGATACGTATCAGAGGTATCAGATACGTATCAGAGGTATCAGATACGTATCAGAGGTATCAGATACGTATCAGAGGTATCAGATACGTATCAGAGGTATCAGATACGTATCAGAGGTATCAGATACGTATCAGAGGTATCAGATACGTATCAGAGGTATCAGATACGTATCAGAGGTATCAGATACGTATCAGAGGTATCAGATACGTATCAGAGGTATCAGATACGTATCAGAGGTATCAGATACGTATCAGAGGTATCAGATACGTATCAGAGGTATCAGATACGTATCAGAGGTATCAGATACGTATCAGAGGTATCAGATACGTATCAGAGGTATCAGATACGTATCAGAGGTATCAGATACGTATCAGAGGTATCAGATACGTATCAGAGGTATCAGATACGTATCAGAGGTATCAGATACGTATCAGAGGTATCAGATACGTATCAGAGGTATCAGATACGTATCAGAGGTATCAGATACGTATCAGAGGTATCAGATACGTATCAGAGGTATCAGATACGTATCAGAGGTATCAGATACGTATCAGAGGTATCAGATACGTATCAGAGGTATCAGATACGTATCAGAGGTATCAGATACGTATCAGAGGTATCAGATACGTATCAGAGGTATCAGATACGTATCAGAGGTATCAGATACGTATCAGAGGTATCAGATACGTATCAGAGGTATCAGATACGTATCAGAGGTATCAGATACGTATCAGAGGTATCAGATACGTATCAGAGGTATCAGATACGTATCAGAGGTATCAGATACGTATCAGAGGTATCAGATACGTATCAGAGGTATCAGATACGTATCAGAGGTATCAGATACGTATCAGAGGTATCAGATACGTATCAGAGGTATCAGATACGTATCAGAGGTATCAGATACGTATCAGAGGTATCAGATACGTATCAGAGGTATCAGATACGTATCAGAGGTATCAGATACGTATCAGAGGTATCAGATACGTATCAGAGGTATCAGATACGTATCAGAGGTATCAGATACGTATCAGAGGTATCAGATACGTATCAGAGGTATCAGATACGTATCAGAGGTATCAGATACGTATCAGAGGTATCAGATACGTATCAGAGGTATCAGATACGTATCAGAGGTATCAGATACGTATCAGAGGTATCAGATACGTATCAGAGGTATCAGATACGTATCAGAGGTATCAGATACGTATCAGAGGTATCAGATACGTATCAGAGGTATCAGATACGTATCAGAGGTATCAGATACGTATCAGAGGTATCAGATACGTATCAGAGGTATCAGATACGTATCAGAGGTATCAGATACGTATCAGAGGTATCAGATACGTATCAGAGGTATCAGATACGTATCAGAGGTATCAGATACGTATCAGAGGTATCAGATACGTATCAGAGGTATCAGATACGTATCAGAGGTATCAGATACGTATCAGAGGTATCAGATACGTATCAGAGGTATCAGATACGTATCAGAGGTATCAGATACGTATCAGAGGTATCAGATACGTATCAGAGGTATCAGATACGTATCAGAGGTATCAGATACGTATCAGAGGTATCAGATACGTATCAGAGGTATCAGATACGTATCAGAGGTATCAGATACGTATCAGAGGTATCAGATACGTATCAGAGGTATCAGATACGTATCAGAGGTATCAGATACGTATCAGAGGTATCAGATACGTATCAGAGGTATCAGATACGTATCAGAGGTATCAGATACGTATCAGAGGTATCAGATACGTATCAGAGGTATCAGATACGTATCAGAGGTATCAGATACGTATCAGAGGTATCAGATACGTATCAGAGGTATCAGATACGTATCAGAGGTATCAGATACGTATCAGAGGTATCAGATACGTATCAGAGGTATCAGATACGTATCAGAGGTATCAGATACGTATCAGAGGTATCAGATACGTATCAGAGGTATCAGATACGTATCAGAGGTATCAGATACGTATCAGAGGTATCAGATACGTATCAGAGGTATCAGATACGTATCAGAGGTATCAGATACGTATCAGAGGTATCAGATACGTATCAGAGGTATCAGATACGTATCAGAGGTATCAGATACGTATCAGAGGTATCAGATACGTATCAGAGGTATCAGATACGTATCAGAGGTATCAGATACGTATCAGAGGTATCAGATACGTATCAGAGGTATCAGATACGTATCAGAGGTATCAGATACGTATCAGAGGTATCAGATACGTATCAGAGGTATCAGATACGTATCAGAGGTATCAGATACGTATCAGAGGTATCAGATACGTATCAGAGGTATCAGATACGTATCAGAGGTATCAGATACGTATCAGAGGTATCAGATACGTATCAGAGGTATCAGATACGTATCAGAGGTATCAGATACGTATCAGAGGTATCAGATACGTATCAGAGGTATCAGATACGTATCAGAGGTATCAGATACGTATCAGAGGTATCAGATACGTATCAGAGGTATCAGATACGTATCAGAGGTATCAGATACGTATCAGAGGTATCAGATACGTATCAGAGGTATCAGATACGTATCAGAGGTATCAGATACGTATCAGAGGTATCAGATACGTATCAGAGGTATCAGATACGTATCAGAGGTATCAGATACGTATCAGAGGTATCAGATACGTATCAGAGGTATCAGATACGTATCAGAGGTATCAGATACGTATCAGAGGTATCAGATACGTATCAGAGGTATCAGATACGTATCAGAGGTATCAGATACGTATCATACGGAAGACGTATGAGATACATAGTATACCGAAAATGTACACTCAAACACAGATGACTGTTGACTGTGTCCAACATGATCACTCATCCACACCGTATGTCACATGATCCTATCTCTGGGAAGATCGAGGCACCGACGTGGGGAGTAAGGTTACAAGTCTCTTCTGCGAATCATAAGGACCCGTGTTCGAGTCTCGGAGAAGACCGGGAGCCTACTTTCAATTATCCCAGCTGTTCATCATCCCATCTAGATTTGGTGGATGAATCTGTATAGTAGGTTCCCGGTGTGTTGTCTATTTTGCTCATGTGGCAACGTCGCACTGAACATGTAGCAACGTTGCACTGATCATGTGACGTACCACATGAAGCTGCTTGCAGCTGGACATGGTCTACTATTTGTGTCGGTCCGTACTCATACGCTAAGGAATAATCCTCTATAGAAGTAATACATAAGATGGGGTTTCTGCAATGGTCAGACATTTAATTATAAAGAATTAGTCTTTGAAGAGTGTGAGGGGAAAGACTTGACATGTTCGAAGTCTTTGGTCTTTCTTGGTCCGCCATGTTTGGACTGGCCCAGAGGATTTCTACTTTCCAACCCATCGACTCCACACATCCTCGCGCGGTAGTAGGTTTCAAAATCCCAAAATCATTTGTTATGGTTGCAATCGTATCGCCAGACTCTCGTTAGGCTACAATTCTTCCCCGTAAGTCAATTGTTGTTGCGTACGATTCATCTGCTGAGGTTTAGTGCGAATATATAAGGTAGGATCGTGTTAGCATGTACGACACAATGTTAATATGTCACACAGTCTCTTCCCTTATTTCTCTTCCATACAGTTCCTCTCGCACAATTTCTTGAGAGGCTTATCATCTTACTGAAACGTTTGACCAGCACACAAACTCAAACATATGTATCATTTCTACTGCAGATTATTCCATCGCGCGTTAATACGGGCCGAAACAAGCATGACGAAACCTGTTCGACCAATCACCTCCCGAGTTGTACGACAGTGCGACGTTGCCATATGGGCATGAAAAGATGGCGCTGCGATTTTAAATGTATATATGATATATATATATATATATATATATATATATATAT
Organism: Panulirus ornatus; assembly: GCF_036320965.1. NCBI lineage: Eukaryota > Metazoa > Arthropoda > Malacostraca > Decapoda > Palinuridae > Panulirus > Panulirus ornatus. The sequence continues at coordinate 7,537,614 of NC_092249.1, forward strand.
ATATATATATATATATATATATATATATATATATGTAGGTGCTGACTGATTATATATATATATATATATATGTATATATATATATATATATATATAATCAGTCAGCACCTATATAAACTTTGATTCAACAGACGCCTTCCATCACTCGAAAATGATAGATATTTGAAATGGGTTCGGTACGACATCTTTTCCATAAGCATCTGGCGGCGTCGTCCTCAAGCCTCGGTGACGCCAACGGCATCGTCAACAGCTCCAATGATTTGCTTTGATTTTAATGTTTCTTTTGGCGTTGTTAGCGTGGAAAGTGACACTAAACCAAGCGACTATGGCCCCTGAAGATAGTGAAGTGATAAGAAGGTGAGTAAATATGAGTTTTGCGAGAGAAAACTGAAGTTAATTGAGATGCTCAAGTCTGGTTTTCGCGGTCTTTTGCGCGTTGCGCGTTGAAGATAATGGCGTGAGGAATATTAAATTTTCTCGATAAAGAATATCAGAAGACTCTTTAATTAAAGATTAAGTATTGATATTTAACCCAGTGGTTCTCTAGTTGCTGGTAGAGAGCATGATGAAGTAGCGCTGGAGGAAAACTATGAGAAACCTGTATATGCATGATTCTTCCAGAACGTTCCATCGGACAAAATTCTCTGGGCGCTGAACTTCGCTCCGCGTCTCTTCAGCGAATCATGTGGATATTAACTTTGTAGTTAGTGATGGTTGGCTCTGTCGTTTCCGTACATTACTTTGGCATAGTGGATGAATTAGACTTTTATTTGAAGCTACAGAGGTGATTGTCCTATAGCACTATCATCTACCATTAACAGGCCACAGAAGCATCACTTCTCCCCAAAATTGGAATATAAGTTACTCTGGGTCACCACTGTCGACTACGGCAGTATGAAAATCATCAATTACAACCGGTGATTAAAGACGCCTTATATTGCGATTTTTATTATATTTTTTCGACGTTCGTTTTATATATTGTACTTTTATGTCCATAAGGAGTGGTCGTTACATGTTCTGTGTATAATGCATCATTGGCCATCCAACTTTAACGGACAATTGGCATTAATAGACCTATATTTTTCGTATCGAGGGTATATTGTATTTCATATTATACTTAACCATCCAGCTTTAACGGACAATTGGCATTAATAGACCTATTTTTTCCGTATTGAGGGTATACTGTATTTCATATTATACGTCCCTGTTTGACGAGACTGATCGGTTTAAACGTGACTACTAGTTTCTTTGTACCTGACGGGTAGTTGAATAGCCGCTTCTTTAATGTGAGCACTGATGAATCAGGAGCCAAAGCACCAATCTTTCGCTCAAAAATCAAGTCTAGAAACGGTATTTTTTTTTTTCATTCATTTTGGACATCCACGGAATTTGAGTTGGGTTTGGTAGGTTAGGTTATGTTTAAGTTAGGTTTGAATTTATTATTTTGGGTTGGATTTGGTTGAAATTGTGTTTGATGTCTTTAAAACGACTCTGACCTCCATTTCTATCGCAAATCTCTACTTTTTTTTTTTAGTTCCCCTACGAAATCCCTGGTTCTCAAGTAGATAGAAAACGGTAGTTCTACCCCAGAAACATCCGCGGAAACCTGATTCCCGTTTCATGAATTTGTTTCTTCCACCCGAAATTATGTTGATCAGCGCATGTTTTGCACGTACCATGTCAGTCACGCACTGTTCATAACACAGAGGAATGCAGCAATGGTAACAGGAAGATCCGGGTTTAGGATCAGTGCCGCTGGCGGGGTGGGTAACAGTCACTTAATGAACCGGTTGTCCAGCCTTCCTTGGCCAGCTGTACCGTTCCAGTTAGCCATCATGGCAACATCATTTCCCGTGTGCTTTTCCGTAATTTTTATCATATAAGAGTAGTTGAAAAGTAGAAGTAGGCCGTTTTAACAGTTGTTTCTTTCCCCTACACCTCGAAGATTTGGAACT
>NC_092249.1:7542068-7549568 GCF_036320965.1 Panulirus ornatus
AGGAACAAACGGGAGAATAGTCTGAATGTGGATCTCCACGCAAGATCAGAATTTGGCTCAGCTTATCCTCCGACCATATAGGATTAAATCCACTGAAATTGTGGTAATAGCATCAGGCGAAAACATAGTTGAACCCGTGAAGGGGGGGAAGAAAAATGACTTAGGGCATGACCACAGACAACCATAACCTCGCGTGCTGACGCTGTCAACATGATGTGGATGCATGTGTAACGCTAGTCATGCCAGGGGTGGTGGAAGGTCTGGCGTGTTCGTTGTAACCGCCACCCGTCCACCGGGCTCGCTTGTTGTGAACATGGTGCCACAACATGGACACGCGAAGGTCATGTTTAGTCAAAAAAAATGTTCTCAGCAGCTCGGTTGCTATGTGCAAACCAGATTGTCAAAATGTTCGTGGGTGAGAATATATATGTATATATGGGAGTGGACTTAGCAGCGAATGCAGGAATCATTGAAGCGGAAGTGAATCACAGGATGGGGAGGAGTGGAAGGTTCTGGAAGCGATGAAAAATGTGTAGGAGACGAGAACGTTATCTCGGACAGCAAAAATGGGTATATTTGAAGGAATAGTGATTCCAAGAATATAATCTGGTTGCGAGGCAGGGGCTATAGATAGGGTTGTACAGTGGAGGGTGGATGTGTTGGAAATGAAATGCTTGAGAACAATAAGTGGTGTGAGGTGGTTTGATCGAGTAAGTAATGAAATGGTAAGAGAGATGTGGGGAAATAAAGTGTGTTTGAGAGAGCAGAAGAGGGGGTGTTGAAATGGTTTGGGCGTATGGAGAGAATGAGTGATATATGTGTCAGAGGTGAAGGGAACAAGGAGAAGCGGGAGGCCAAACTGGAGGTGGAAGGATGGAATGAAAAAGATTTTGAGTGATTGAGGCCTGATAATGCAGGAGGGTGAGGGGCGTGCAATCAATAGAGTGAATTGGAACGATGTGGTATACCGGGGTCGACGTGCTGTCAATTGATTGGACCTGGGCATGTTAAATGTTTGGGGTAAACCATGGAAAGATTTGTTAGGTCTAGATGTGGAAAGGGAGCTGTGGTTTCGGTGCATTACACATGATAGCTAGAGACAGAGTGTGAACGAATGTGGCCTTTGTTGTCTGTTTTTCTGGCGCTACCCCGCTGAGGCAGGGGCGAGAGATGCGTTTTCCTGTGGGACGGGTTGGCGCGGGGAATGGATTGGTGGCAAGCATGATTACGTACGTGTGTATGCATATGTATGTGTATATGTTGCTATATGTATGTATGTATGTGTAAGTATTTGTACGTGTATGGGCGTTAATATATATATATATATATATATTCATTCCTATGAGTCCACGGGGAAAATGAAACAAGAAAAGTTCCCAAGTGCACTTTCGTGTAATAATCACATCATCAGGGAGACACAAGAGAGAAATATAAGTCAGTTGATATACATCGAAGAGACGAAGCTAGGACGCCATTTGGTAAACATGTGATTGTCCAAAACATGAGAGAGAGAGAGAGAGAGAGAGAGAGAGAGAGAGAGAGAGAGAGAGAGAGAGAGAGAGAGAGAGAGAGAGAGAGAGAGAGGATGGGTGGGGGATGGAGAGGAGACTAGCAGAAGCGAGTGGTTTGCGCATCACTATCTAACGATGCCCCTTTCTGGGTACATAGCCATCTGTTGCATGAATAACATAACATTTGTTTTTACTGGACTTTTACATCGTTGAAAGGTGTGTGTGTGTGTGTGTGTGTGTGTGTGTGTGTGTGTGTGTAGGCTCGCGGAGAATCATATCGGGAAGTGTTCACGTTACCGATACGGATTAATAAACACAAATATATATGATAAGATATATGAGAATTTCCCTTTCTATTTTTCCTCAATCAAAGTCATATGGTTGATATTCTACTGGAAATCATTGGTTTCTGGTGGAAATACCGCCATTTGTGCAGTAACCGCTTGAAGAATACACACGTTTATGGGGCCCCGCTTCTTGTATTATTCCCAGGCGAGTCTCCGATGACCATTGGATCAAATGACCTGCCCGAGTAACAGAAGAGAAGAGACTCTGAGAGATGCAGAATTGCATTCTAACCTCGTCACAGAGGAAAAGATTTTTCTGAGAGTTTTAAGCTGGTTTTAGAACTCATCCGAACGAGAAAAGACTCCGAGAGCTTTGGACTTATGTTCCAACTCAGATAAAGAGACTGAAAATCCTCTTCAGTTGAGCTCATCGCATTACCACTCACAGTACAAATAAAAAGACGTTGTCCAGAACGTTAACAAGTCACTGAAAAGGGAGGGAACAGTACACCCCAAACTCTTGCTTTTCTTAATCCAGGAAGAATTCGATTACGTTAAGAGTGATTTCATTTGAAGATAACAGACGTAAAGCTTACAGGTTTGATGAAAATATTCTCTACACTTTATTTGAGTAATTGTGTGGCATTCGTTACACACAATGGTTGATAGTACTATTAATGCCGTAAAGATGCGATTCGTTAGTGTAAGCTTCATTCTCGTTTCAGACCGAAGCCATATATAATAGAAGAACCATGTACTGGTGGGCTTCCTGTAGATTTCAAAAATGAGTGATCAGATTCCCAAGTTATCAACACATCAAGAAACGGCAATTTGTCTTCTTTTTTCTTTCAGTCATGAATTTGATAACTTGTCTAAGCCAGGTTTTTGAATGATTTCTGATTGAGGTTCAAAAGTAAGTCTTAAAACTTTCCATGAATATGTTACTGAAGATGGGACTAAGGGAATTTCCCATGGCAAGGCTACATTTCTGTCTATAAAAACTAACTTCAACATCTTAGAAAACATTATTGGAAACACAAAACTCAGCTAAGTCAATATAAGTTTCAGTAGGCAGGGGCAAGGCAAGACTGAGATCACGTAACTTCCTTCTTTGGTATGTGATGGTTTTTTTTTCAGTGGGGACTTTAGTGAATAGGAATTTTCATCAAAATGATCGAGATTATGTTCAGGTAATTTTAATGTTCTTAGCTTTGATTACAAAATCTAAGCTGGACGTGAATGTGCTAAGAGAGAGGCAGGCTGGGTTGATGTCTCAAGGTAAGGTCTTCTAGACGCGTTCGGAATAAGAGGGAAAGATGGTTCGGTGACCGTTTTTAAACGATAGCGTTCATGCTTCTCAAAAATTTAATGTTTACGTTAAAAAAAAGAAGTTTAGAAAATTCTTCAAAGTTATAAAACAATTGCACCTTATTAGTAAATATATATGCATCACCCTCGTCATAATTTTGTACGTTCCATTAACTTGGTGCAGTCTTCAGAATCATTTCTCTATTCATAATTAAGTCGAAGTAGTTCCCCGTTGTATGTTTCTCCTCCGTCGCTTCTCAACCGTAAGCACAACAATTTCTCTTATCGACAAAGAGGGGAAAATACTGTCGACCAAAGGACTGTTCTGGTAACACAAATGACAGGGAATTGTGTTATTTGCGCTTGACCTCGATATCTCCCTAAGTATATATATATATATATATATATATATATATATATATATATATATATATATATATATATATAATCACATCATCAGGGGAGACACAAGAGAGAAATATAACAGTCAGTTGTTATACATCGAAGAGACGAAGCTAGGACGCCATTTGGTAAACATGTGATTGTCCAAAACATACAACGAGCGTTCATAAACTTATCATTGTACAAATTCTATCAACAATAAAGTTATCTAATTTGTACAGACCATCAGTAATATTGAGATTATAATTCTTTGTGTGTGTGTGTGTGTATATATATATATATATATATATATATATATATATATATATATATATATATATATATATATATATATCTTTTTTTCATCCTATTCGCCATTTCCCGCATTAGCAAGGTAGCGTTAGGAACAGAGGACTGGGCCTTTGAGGGAATATCCTCACCTGGCCCCCTTCTCTGTTCCTTCTTTTGGAAAATTAAAAATAAACGAGAGGGGAGGATTTCCAGCCACCCGCTCCCTCCCATTTTAGTCGCCTTCTACGACACGCAGGGAATACGTGGGAAGTATTCTTTCTCCCCTATCTCCAGGGATAATATATATATATATATATATATATATATATATATATATATATATATATATATATATATATATATATATATATATATATTGTAACTGGACATGATCTGGTACCGGACCGCTCAGCTCCGAACCTATCCTGGGGATAGGGGAGAAAGAATACTTCCCACGTATTCCTTGCGTGTCGTAGAAGGCGACTAAAAGGGAAGGGAGCGGGGGGCTGGAAATCCTCCCCTCTCATTTTTTTTTAATTTTCCAAAAGAAGGAAGAGAGAAGGGGCCACGTGAGGATATTCTCTCAAAGGCCCAGTCCTCTGTTCTTAACGCTACCTCGCTAATGCGGGAAATGGCGAATAGTATAAAAGATATATATATATATATATATATATATATATATATATATATATATATATATATATATATATATATACATATATATATATATATATATATATATATATATATATATATATATATATATATATATATATTCCTATAAGTCCTACGACAAAGTTATCAAGTTTATATAGATCCTCACTGATATTAATGTTACAATTCTTTGTGTATTTGATGGTAGAAGATTCACTTATATTTCTCGTGGTAAAAGAGTTACAGTTAATAACTAAATTAGTGTTACCCCAGTCAATACAATAGTCATAATTATTAGCATGATTAAACAAAGCATTTGATTTTTGTTCTGTTCTTATGTTCATGTTACTCAAGTCAAACATAGAAATCCTTCCCAGTCTGCTCAACATAAAACATAGTACAGGTTTTCAGAGAATTCTCTAAACACAGCCCGCAGAATTTTCTGGCGAGTTTTTGATTAAGATATTCTTTATAGTATTGTTATTGCTGAAGGCTACATTTACATGAAAGGATTTAAGCAACCTGGGAAGTAATGTAAAACCATCAGAGAAAGGGAGAACTGAAATATTTTTGGTGTATCAAGAGGAGGTTTAGGTTTAAGTATATATAGATATTTCTTTGCCAACTTAAGGGATTTGTCAATGAAAGATCTAAGGTATTTTTTTTTTTTAACTTGGATCCACTCGATTATATTTCCTCGTACTCATCATCAATAAATTTTGGAATGCATATACGTAATGCCTTAATGTTTATCGACTGGAATGATAATAGTTCATCTTTGTCATGTTGAGTTGAGTAATAATGAATGAAAGAACAAACATTGGTGGGTTTTCTCTATATGCTAAATTTAAACATGTTTTATTCTTAAGAATCATGCAGTGAAAAAGTGGTGATATACCATTATTTTCATTTTCTACAGTAAAATTGATAGGAGGTACGAAATTCAGTAGCGAGAGAAATGTTTGTAAATTTTCGTTTGTTAATCAAACACAAAAGAACATCATCAACATACCTAAAGCAAATTGCCTTAGAGGGTAAGTATATATATATATACACACACGCAGTATATATATATATATATATATATATATATATATATATATATATATATATATATATATATATATATATATTTATATATATATGTGTATATATATATATATATATATATATATATATATATATATATATATATATATATATATATATATATATATATATATATTTTTATATATATATATATGTATATATATATATATATATATATATATATATATTATATATATATATATATGATTAGGAATGGCAGTAATACATGTTAGATTATATTAAGATACAGTTGTAGGACTCTTATAATTGAAGGGAAGAGTTTCACCGATATACAAGACGTAAATAGCCAAGTACCAGCCTCGGTCCTTTGTGTGATAATTAGAATCATCCAACCCCACGTCATAACGAACCATCTCATCTAGTGGTTCCCACAGTGGTCGTTACACCTCCCCCAGCGGTCGTTACACCTGTGCAGGGGGTCGAGACGGAGGTCGATAAAAAGTTTAAATTTGAAAATTTGAATATTTGATCGTATATTAGATAAAGAAAAGGCAGAGGAAGTTTCTGTTCGTATGATAAGATGAGAAACTATTACCTAATGATTATCATTAGCAACATCTCTCATGGAGGATGTGGAACTTATTCACTAAAAAGGTATTTATCATTAGCTACACTTGTTGAATATATATATATATATATATATATATATATATATATATATATATATATATATATATATATATATTTATTTATTTATTATTTTTATTATACTTTGTCGCTGTCTCCCGCGTTGGCGAGGTATCGCAAGGAAACAGACGAAAGATTATATATATATATATATATATATATATATATATATATATATATATATATATATATATATATATATATATATATATGAGAACAGATGACTGGGCCTTTGAGGGAATATCTGGCCCCCTTCTCTGTTCCTTCTTTTGGAATATATATATATATATATATATATATATATATATATATATATATATATATATATATATATATATATATATATATATATTTCTTTCTTTTAAACTATTCGCCATTTCCCGCGTTAGCGAGGTAGCGTTAGGAACAGAGGACTGGGCCTTTTTTGGAATATCCTCACCTGGCCCCCTCTGTTCCTTCTTTTGGAAAAAAAAAAAAAAAAAAAAGAGAGGGGAGGATATCCAGCCCCCCGCTCTCTCCCCTTTTAGTCGCCTTCTACGACACGCAGGGAATACGTGAGAAGTATTCTTAATCCCCTATCCCCAGGGATATATATATATATATATATATTATATATATATATATATATATATATATATATATATATATATCCCTGGGGATAGGGGATTAAGAATACTTCTCACGTATTCCCTGCGTGTCGTAGAATATATATATATATATTATCCCTGGGGATAGGGGAGAAAGAATACTTCCCACGTATTCCCTGCGTGTCGTAGAAGGCGACTAAAAGGGGAGGGAGCGGGGGGCTGGAAATCCTCCCCTCTCACTTTTTTTTTTAATTTTCCAAAAGAGGGAACAGAGAAGGGGCCCAGGTGAGGATATTCCCTCAAGGGCCCAGTCCTCTGTTCTCAACGCTACCTCGCTAATGCGGGAAATGGCGAATAGTATGAAAGAAAAAGAAAAGATATATATATATATATATATATATATATATATATATATATATATATATATATATATGTATATATATATATATATATATATATATATATATATATATATATATATATATATATATATTTATATATAATTTCCTGAGTATGTGACTGGGGATCGATGATGGCTCATTAAGTCTGTGATGGGGGTCGATAGATTCCAAAGTTTGGCAACCTTTGACCGAACCGCAACTCATGAAGTGACCATAAGGTATACATGTTACTACACAATTAGTACATAACCATTACGGTGCGGGAGGGGTTATACATAATCCTAAGTACCAGTACGGAACTGACAAATTTTTTCAATATTTTTTTTTCCCCCATCTTGTGTTA
>NC_092249.1:7552068-7562068 GCF_036320965.1 Panulirus ornatus
GAACTTAAAGTAGAACTTAAGAGTACATCTGCAGTTCAACAGGGAACGTGCATTAGGTACGGAGCGGCTTAATGAATATGGTCGGTTGGGCATAAAAGGGAAAAGAAATGAATGGGATCTCCGACCATATCCCAGCAGCTCAGCTGAGGTGCGTCTCCCATCATCCAGCTCAAACTGGTAGGGTTTTATTTGTTGTGGCGGGCGCGTGTGTTGCCCGACACCTGGGTTCTCGGTTCACACACACACACACACACACACAGTTCGCCGACCCCACACTGCACTGGCAGCAGCCAAATGCCTCGCTGTTTTCCACAGCTCAGCTGTGTACAAGTGATCGTTACGCTTCGAAATTTTCCGAGGAAGATCGATTTTCCTATATTCTTTTTAAAACTTCCACGATGTTTTTAATAATGTTGGTATACATTACGGTTGTGTGGAAGAAGTAAACCGAGGCGAAAACATAAGTTGGTATTGTTACGAAAAGGACAACCAAGAGAGAGAGAGAGAGAGAGAGAGAGAGAGAGAGAGAGAGAGAGAGAGAGAGAGAGAGAGAGAGGAGAGAGAGAGAGAGAGATATCTCTTACCAGCAAATTGGCACTAGCTTGTCCCAGGCTAATACTAATGTTATCACTTCCCTCCTTCCATCCTGGAGTGTGAGGTGTGGTACATTTGTGGAGGTGTGGAGGGAGTGAGGGTTTATTGGAAATGCTGAGAAGGAATGTGGTACACGGGGTCTGTATACGGAAGGTACACGGTACACGGGGTGTGTATAGGGAAGATGCATGGTACACGCGGTGTGTATAGGGAAGGGACATGGTACACGCGGTGTGTATAGGTTAGGTACATGGTACACGCGGTGTGTGTGTATAGGTAAGGTACATGGTACACGATGTGTGTATAGGGAAGGTACATCGTATACTGAATGTGTATAGGGAAGGTACATGGTACACGGGGTGTGTATAGAGAGGGTGCATGTTACGCTTGATGTATTTTGGGAGGGAAGAAGGACAACACGTTCGATTATAAGTGATGAAGGTTCGGTGATTATAGTGTGATTGTGCGTACCATGTCTTTTACTCTTATATATGTATGCACACACACACACACACACACACACACACACACACACACACACACACACACACACACACACACACACACACACTACCTTATGCCAGGTACCCATTTTATCGACCAGCCTCAATCGTTGGATGAACGGCTACCTCGACCTGGATTCGACCCTATTTGTGTTTGATCGCAGGCGGTTCCTGCATGCGTGGTGGTCAGTAATGCTGCCCGTTCCACCACGGAGTGTGTTGAGGGGAACGGATGTTATGCCTTGGGTGTGGTGATGGAAGTTAGTTTTGGGCTCTCTCTCTCTCTCTCTCTCTCTCTCTCTCTCTCTCTCTCTCTCTCTCTCTCTCTCTCTCTCTCTCTCTCTCTCTCTCTCTCTAAGTGGTAGGCAGCCATCGACCGAGAGGTATATTACCGGTACTGCTCGCCTGGGGCTCGGGAAGGTTAGTAAGCCAGATCAACAGCGACTGTCAAGGTCCACTCCTATAGCCCAGGTAGCTCTCGTCTCTTTTACGTTTTGTCACACACACACACACACACACACACACACACACACACACACACACACACGCACGTGTGTTGTGTGCATTCAGACCGCAAACACAAACTCTTCTCATCTCACATATGTAACTCACACGACTCGTTCTTCTTCGATCTAGATTTCCCTGCGGCGAACGCGACGCGCTAGCCCTGTCCTATGGCACAAGTAGATAGGTTCTTTCTCTCTCTGCATTTCTCTCTTTCTGACACATCGAGAACTGTAAATTGGTACTGGGAATTTGAAAACAAACAATATCCTATTTTGATGTATTTCTCTTATGATATTTGACCGTCAGGTACCAACCAAAACTTTGAAAGGAAAAAAAAAAAATGGTCGCTTGAAAATGGAAATGGTTTGGTATTTGTTGGTCTGATGGCAGACCCCGGGTTGCACCAGAGACCCTCCTGGCAAACACCAGTCAGGCTTTAGCATTCTGAAATTTCCTTCTTGAAGACCTGTTTTCTCTTACATTTTCTAGACTTCGTTTTCTGTTATAATTTTTCATGAATGTATTTTGCTCGTCTGAAAGAAATAATGCCTCTATGACGGTGATGCATTTTTGTTTTCGTTACTGTGCTGTATTTTGCTCGTCGAAAAGAAATAATGCCTCTATGACGGTGATGTATTTTTGTTTTCTTTCGTTACTGTGCTGTTTATACATTATTGTCTCCTGATTGATATCTGGTATGATTTTTACAATTCATAAACACCCCGTGAGGGCGCTAATCATCATGTCATATACAAATAATTCAGTACAAGCAATTTCTATCAATTATCTGAAATGATTTTACAGTTTTATCCCTGGGGATAGGGGAGAAAGAATACTTCCCACGTATTCCCTGCGTGTCGTAGAAGGCGACTAAAAGGGGAGGGAGCGGGGGGCTGGAAATCCTCCCCTCTCGTTTTTTTTCAATTTTCCAAAAGAAGGAACAGAGAAGGGGGCCAAGTGAGGATATTCCCTCAAAGGTCCAGTCCACTGTTCTTAGCGCTACCTCGCTAATGCGGGAAATGGCAAATAGTATGAAAGAAAAGAAAAGATTTTACAGTTCTTAAATGCCCACTGAAATTGGTAATCATCACGTACAAAATACTCAGTAGAAGCAATTAGAATAGTAATGCGTAATTTCTTGAACTTCTGTTGCGTTCAGTCATCTGTAACATATCAATTGAGTTCAACAGGGATTTTCGTTTTTCTTCGTTTTTACGTCGGAGGTTACATTTACGGACTAAAGTCCTTATCAAAGGCGTTGATGAAGGGGAGGTTGATAGAAGGGGAAAGGAAATGACAGAGAAAAGTAGTTACGAATTTTGGAGGAAGTGAAGAACCTGTTTTTTCTTTTTTTTTCAAAAATGTGCCTGGTCACTTATCGAGAGGGTAGATAGTTTCAGAGTTTCGACGTGCAGGGAAACAGTTATCAAAACGGCCCACCCTTGTGCTGGCCAACAGTAATTATGTGACGCAGCAGCTTGGCGAGTATTGCGTGATTTAGCTAGCAGTGGGGACGCATGAGCAGCCAACTCTCGGAGGCAAAAACCAAAGCAATACCTGTAGAAGAGGGAAAGTGAACCAACATTGCGGGGTAGGGAAAGGTGAGATGAAGTTTTGAGATTAGCTTGGGAGAGACGATATGTCGGACCGCCTTCGACTCAACTCTATGTCAAGTAAGATTGCAGAGCTAGAACCACCCCACATGTGAGAGCAGGACTCTATACAAGGACGGACCAATCCTTTGTATAAACGCAGCAAACTACTCGGCAGAAAAAAATGGTGTACATATCTGACCATAAAAGGTATTTATACGACACCTGTGGGAATTTAGTACGAAGGATCTTCAGAAAGAAATGGTCAATAGGACCTAATTGAATAGGAATGAGACGATCCCCCAATACCTATCCCGAGCAGCGTTCGCTGGGCTGCGCTGTGCGTCTCATCAACGTACTCGAACTAGTTCGGTTTTATTTGTTATTGGCGGGCGTGTGTGTCGCTCTGCATATGGGGCCCTCCATCCACAGTCCACCTACACCGCTTGCAGCCAAGCTCTTTCAGTAATAATCATATTTTGGCGATTAATGTCGCGTTTAGAGTAATAGATGACGGCTTTCGTTTCGTAAGATTACATACTTAAGTGATTAATAGGCAGGACTAGCACGTAGCGTTCACCGCAGGAAAATAAATGGCTTACGAAAAACGAGTCATATGAGCTGCTTGTCATCAGGGATTGCATGTTGTCGTAAAACTAAACTGTAATGCCATCACATTGAGGTTGTTTGCCACGAGATGTTGCTCCAGCATGTTCACAATGGTATCAAATTCAATATTTGAATATCCACTGTTAATTAACATTTGCCGGACACGTCAAAGTTCTTGGAGTAGCAGTTGCCAGGTTGAGCACACCTTGATCACTTTTCTCGCGTATGCACGAATGACACTCCTCTGGTAATTTTGAGAGCCTTCATTTATTCCATTCCTACATTCGTACTCTTACTTTGGTGGGCTTTCTGTAAATCTGTGACGGAAGATCCTGTTGTGACGCTAATCAATACACCCAAGGAAGAATCTTACTATTATTATTCAACTCTACTGTAAGTCTTAAGCCTGAATTTCTTGGATTCGGTCACGGAGGTTTTCCAGTGAGTTTAAGTATCTCCGCAGATGAAAATGTTGTGTATATATCTGCAGTACATCTGTATATATCCCTGGGGATAGGGGAGAAAGAATACTTCCCACGTATTCCCTGCGTGTCGTAGAAAGCGACTAAAAGGGAAGGGAGTGGGGGGCTGGAACTCTTCCCCCTCTCATTCTTTTTTTTTTTTAATTTTCCAAAGGAAGGAACAGAGAAGGAGGCCGGGTGAGGATGTTTCCTCAGAGGCCCAGTCCTCTGTTCTTAACGCTACCTCGCTGAGGCCGGAAATGGCGAATAGTATGAAAGAAAAAAGAAAGATATATCTGCAGTATATCTGAGGTGTTATGCTCTCAAGTCTCACAGTGTTAGTTTCAACATGGGACATAAATGCCAGCGCAAAAGACAACCCCAGCGGGGGACACCATGGCTATTCCATCCACCTGCAGATAATGCTTGCTTTTTGTATTTAGCTTGTGAGTCATACTGCCCTTCATGATATTGTTAACTTGTTTTACTTTTAGTGTTTTCTCTTGCTTTATGTGTTATTTACTGTTTTTTTTTTCCTCGTGTGTTTCTTATTTAGGTTTTTGTTTGTGTTTTACATATCATATCCAACTTTTGTGACGTAGTTTTTCTGTTTTTGTAGATTACTGATGATGCCTCTGTGAAGGCGAAAACTTGATTGAAATAAAATGGATAACTTTGGACAGCTGGTGTTTGAGCACCCACCTAATTGTAGAATGATACTGAGAAAATTAGGGAACATAAGAAAGAAGATTAATAATTCTAAACATGCTGTCGTATTCAATTCTGTGTGCACTAGACAAAACCTGCTCCCAGCTTACACTAGTGTATATATATATATATATATATATATATATATATATATATATATATATATATATATATATATATATATAATTATCACTGGGGATAGGGAGAAAGAATTCTTCCCACGTATTCCCTGCGTGTCGTAGAAGGCGACCAAAAGGGGAGGGAGCGGGGGGTTGGAAATCCTCCCCTGTCGGTTTTAATTTTCCAGAAGCAACGGAGAAGGGGACCGAGTAAGGATTTCCCTCAAAGGCTCAGTCCCCTGTTCTTATCGCTACCTCGCTGGTGCGGGAAATAGCGAGTAGTACGAAAAAAAAAGAAAATGAAAAAAAATATGTATTTTTATTTCATTATACTTTGTCGCTGTCTCCCTTGTTAGCGAGGTAGCGCAAGAAAACAGACGAAAGAATGGCCAACCCACCCACACACACACACACGCACACACACACACACACACACACACACACACACACACACACACACACACATATATATATATATATATATATATATATATATATATATATATATATATTGCCAGTACGGAATACACAATCCACTTACACACAAGCTTGTTTAATTTCCTGAACAAAAAATAATGTTTATGCAAAATAGGCAGAAATTTATACAGGCATAGTCGCGTTGCTGGCATTTGTATCATTAATAATGAAAACATATTTTCAACCGTGGCGTCTGACTCCGGTATGACGCACATTGTTCGGATAATGTGACAAATGAGTAGAGAAAGAAAACAGGAATCAGTACAGAGGAGGTGTTAACACGGTGGGTGCATCAGTAGAGGACGTGTTGTATGATTTCTGTAATGAAGAGGTTAAGTTCAGGTATTCAGTCCCCTACCTGTGATGGACGGTGGAATAGGGTACGTCTGACATGTTGATTGAAGAGCTGTGGTACATCTATATTGTGGTGGGGAGAGTCGGTACCATGGGAGTCTACGTAGGATGTGAGATGTGGTATAATGGTGCTGAGGGAAGGGTCTCGTACACAGGTACTGGTGCATGTACACGGAGTGTGATGTGGGTGGGATGTGGTATGTTATGAGGGCACCTTTGATGTACCACACCTCGTTCTCCAGTACAACGTGAGTGCCATATCTCACCAGCACACTATGATTTTGTCACAGCTCCTCACTCAGACATGACAGACTTACCATATCTCTTCCACAAGCACAAGTATGGTGCAACATCATCTTCGAAAACACAGCGAGCATACCGCACCTTTATCAAGTACACCCAGTGTATTACATTCCTAACGTGAGAACAGTGTACTAAACCATATATTATTTTCCTAACTAATTTGTCCGTGGAGCCAAACAATATGTGCCAAACCAGAGTCAGAGGCCACATATGAAAATATGTTTTTATCATTAATCGAGCAAATAATAATAACACAGCTATATCCGCATTTAATTCCTTCATGTTTTGTAAAAACAAACTTATTTTTTTGCGCTTCAATAAACAACCTAATGTTATATGTACATTTCTGATTATGCAGATGAATGTACGAAAATTCTTTACTGACTTTTTCTTGCGTCAATTACTGTCTAGTATGTGGTGACGTTTCTGTCTCCCTCAGACGCATAGCAGAGGTGATTGTTGCGGGAATGGAAGCATAAATCTCCTTTTCCTCCAAGACGATCTTTTCCTCCAATCCACGATCCAACCGTTCTTGTTCTTGTTCTGAGGCCATTCAGCTTTTATCACTACCCGTAATCATTGAATTGTGATAAAATCTCGTCATCCATTGATAGGCCTTTCTGGTCTCTAGCTATGGGCATCTCTTAACAGCTTCTGTCGCTCTACCTTTCCTCCATTTTTCCCTTCTGACGGCACTGTAGCTGTCTCTCCCGTAGACATAGGGACTCTCTTTGGTTCCTGTTTCTCCTCAAACTTCACCTTAGATGACTCAAATATTTCTTCACCTCCTGATGCTCCTCTTACTAATCGTATGCCCCTTTCCCGTACCTTTCTTCGAACTGTCCGAAAAGCGCTTCTTTTTTTGAACACATGCAAGGCTTATGGCCCTGAAGGCATCAGTCCCCTTATAGTGAAAGAGAGTACCTCTGAGTTGGCACCTGTGTATGCGTTAGTACCTCCCTTCCCCAAGGAGAGTGACCGTTCTAACCCGTCTAACTATCGTCCTGTTGCTTTGACATCTACAATTTCTAAAGTCTTTGAGTCCTCACTTAATTCCCTTATCCTCAGTCATATGTAATCTCACAATCTCCTTTCTGATTACAGGTGTGTGGCTTCGGTAAAGCAAGATCCACTAGTGATATCCTTCCTTGTCTTACTAGTGTCTGGTCATCATCCCTGAAAGGTAAGGTTAAGTTAGTTTAGTTGCCCTTGATATATTATATGTATATATGAAGCTTTTGACACGGTGTGGCATCGGAGACTCACTCTTAAGCTCCCCTCTTTTGGCTTCCCTCACTCTGCTTTCTCTGCGGCCGATCTGTCTCCATGGTTTTTGATGGATCAGCCACTCACCATTTCTCCATGAACAGCGGTGTCACTCAAGGTTCTGTCCAGTTTCCTACACTTTATCGCCATTATAAAAACGATTTTCTTTCTTCTGCAAGTCACCAAATGCATTCATATGCTGACCACTGAACACCACATTCCACATCCTTCAGTTGTGCAGCTTCTTCACTCAGTTTGCTTTTCGTCTCAATATAACTTCTTCAATGAACTCGGATAGGATTTTGCAATGGGGGTAGATGAAATTTAGTTAAATCTGATACCTCCAAGACAGTTTCTGCTCATTTCTCTATTGAAAATTCCCGAATACCACGCAAAAGGTCCTGGGTTCGAGTCCTGGCTGGAAATCCTCCCCTCTTGTTTTTTTTTTTCTTTTTTAATTTTCCAAAAGAAGGAACAGAGAAGTGGGCCAGGTGAGGATATTCCCTCAGAGGCCCAGTCCTTTGTTCTTAACGCTACCTTGCTAACGCGGGAAATGGCGAATAGTTTGAAAGAAAGAAATATATATTCATATATGTATTTTTCTTTTCAAAACTGACGTGTTCATTTTACTTTAAGAAGGAAAGCAATTCGTATGTATACACTGAGAGAATTACTATTTTAATGATGAGTAAAGAAAAAATAACTAATGAAACAGCTTGATAATAACTCTTCAACAAACTCTGGAAGCCTGAAAATTCCATTCGTACGTTGTCGAACTTTAGAAAAATTCACTGAGGCATATTTGGCTGGTGCCAGTGCAGTGCGGGGTAGGCGGAGTGTGTGTGTGTGTGTGTGGACTGAGGACCCAGGTGTCGGGCAACACACGCGCCCGCCACAACAAATAAAACCCTACCAGTTTGGGGAGATTGATGGGAGGCGCAGCGCTGCCGAGCGAGCACTGCTCTTGGGGGGGGGTTAAGGTGAGGGAGGACCATGTCGTATCTTTTCTTAGTTCATACTGACCTGTATTTAATTTGGCAGCTTCGTGTAGATGTGATGTGGATCTTTTTCATGACCAGGTACGTACAATCCATCGCTTGTGCGTTAGTCATGTAGTAAAGTGTATATGAAACTCTGGAGTAACGAAAACCTAAAGAAATGTAACTTATAAGTAAAGTACATCACATCAAACTAGAGTAACAAAAGCACGAGAAAATGTTACTTACAATTAAAGTGCACCACATGAAAGTGGAGCAGCTAGAACCTTAAGAAATGTAACATAAGTAAAGTACACGACATGAAACTGAAGTAACAGAAATCTCAGGAAAGGTAACTTAGAAGTAAAGTATACTACACGAAACTACAATAACTAGAACTTTATTAATGTAACATATAAGTATAGTGCACCTCAGGAAACTAGAGCAACTGAAACCTTATCAAATGTAATCTGAAAATAAAATGCACCACAGGAAACTTAAAGCAACAGAAACCTCAGCAAATGTAACCCTATTGATAAAGTAATCCATGTACAACTACTGCATCGAATAGCTTAGGAAATGGAACCCATTAATGGCATCATAAGGACATCACAATCCTAAAATCAATCGAAGAGGAAGATATATGAATTAAGAAAATTAAAAGAGACTAGAAGAAAGAAAATATCATTGAGAAAGAAAATATTATCTTCAAAAACATAAGTTCAAGGAGGAATACAATGAGGATAAAGCAGAACAAAGAACACAATATGAACAAAGAGAAATACAAAAGAAAATAATTACAGATCAGATTGTTCAAGCTCAAGCAGGACTAACAGGGTGTGTGTGTGTGTGTGTGTGTGTGTGTGTGTGTGTGTGTGTGTGTGTGTGTGTGTGTGTGTGAAGGGCTTGGGGGGTAAAAACCGGGACCTGTCATCCGGCAAACAAATTCCTAACATTTTTTCATGTCCGTATCTCTCAAAATTATGGTGGACTCTGACGCTCAAATATTCGTTGGGAAAATACGTCTGATCTGATTATATTCATTTGGTTCCCACCATTGAGCTATTGAGTTCCCGACATGTCTAGGAGAGAGAGAGAGAGAGAGAGAGAGAGAGAGAGAGAGAGAGAGAGAGAGAGAGAGAGAGAGAGAGAGAGAGAGAGAGAGAGAGAGAATATGTACGTACCCAAGAGTAAAGACTATCGCATAGCGCTCAGTGTGTGACTTAGAGAGAGAGAGAGAGAGAGAGAGAGAGAGAGAGAGAGAGAGAGAGAGAGAGAGAGAGAGAGAGAGAGTCGTCATGTGGAGTTTCCTACCACCAGCTAAGGCTATCGCGCAGCGCTCACCACGTCTGCCGACAGTCTCTGGTATTCGTTCCCATGCGGTCACCCATCCAAGCACTCGCCATACCCAACGTTGCTTAACTTTCTCTGCTGGTCGATAGTCTTTGCTCAGTGACGTAGCGCCAGGAAAACAGACAAAAAGGTCACATTCGTTCACTCTCAGTCTCAAGCTGTCATGTGTAATGCACC